>NC_059361.1:21820000-22120000 GCF_019703515.2 Myxocyprinus asiaticus
AGAAGACAAAGGCAGGCCTAACACAGTCGTAAAACCTAACTCAGGCCCACATACCAAGTCATAAATCTTACTGATAAAAACCGCACCAAAATCAAACAAAGGGAGTCCAAAACAGACTACAAATCCCATGAAGCCTTGCTCACTAAAGGATCGAACTCTCAACTCCTATTGGATGAGGCACACGACAGAATGCACCTCAACCATGACATCATCAGGAGTAGAAATACCTCTGAAATGCTTCCGGGATTTGCTTCCAGCCACTTTGCTCACCGTGCGTAGACGTAGCTCATCGCTGCTCTCAGGTGTAGCCTCGTGGCACAAGGAAGTAATGTCTGACTTGAAACTGTGGCCATACCATCTCCATCTCGCTGGACGAGTTGATATTACTCTGTGTTCCACCGAACACTCTAACGGATCCAAAGGAGACTGCCGAGCAATCCGCATCTTCATCCGTTTGCCTGCAGAAGTGAAGAGATAAAAGATTTCGCTTCCATCTTCAATCAAGTCGACGTCGCTGATTTCTCCACCAGCCCGCTGAGAATCAGCAGCCGTACCACCTGCCGACAGAGCGAGGAAACGGCCTCCCGTCATCACCCGAGCCTCGAGGAACCGAGTCGAAGTTAAAGGATGGATGAACATGCATTCTGCATCCTCATGTGATTCAAGAGGTTTACGTCTGGGCAGAGATAGAATATTATAGTGTGTTATTCTTGTGTATTAACGTTATTGCTTGTACAGTTTACGGACCACGGTCCGCTCATTGCGATTAATACTCAAGGTATTAATTATCACGAATGAGATTTGCTGTGTTGTAGTCCAACCACATTGGACTGTTGTGCATTTCTGCCATCGCGGGTGAGACCGGCAAACTGAGTTTATCCATTAAAGAATCAAAGACTGTGGGACTGTTTACGAGCCGTCCACCACATCTCTGAGTGATAAACTAACAGCTGCTTTCTCTCCCACGATCACGAAACCGGCTTTGGGGCCGTCACTTAATTCTCTCTCTTTCTCGTACTAACCACACACACATTTTTGGCTAGTAGATAGCTTCGTGATAAAGCTCAGCTTTGTCCCTAAGCTATCGTACAAGCGGATACACGCGGTAAACTGGTGGACGCCATTGACTGGTTTCTCTCCGCCCACATTCGCGGCCATATTCTCTGGCCGGAAGTCTCGCGAGCACTGACATCCCGTCAGTATTAGACACAGGTGTGACTCTAGAGTCACGTCCGCCATTTTGTGCGCGTCCCTCCTTACAAACACACACACACGTGTTATAGGATTATTTCGATTTCCATACCTAATTATATCACTGTTTAGTTTGTAGTGTAAGTCAGAAGTTTATTGACTGCATTGTATTAATTATTAATTGATATTACTGCATAAATAAACTTTGTTATATTTCAAAGAGAAGTGTTTTGGTTTGTTTTGCATACACCTGTGTCCAATGCTGACGGGATGTCAGTGCTCGGATTCAAGCCTTCATTCATTGTTTTTTTTTTCTGAAAATTGGTATTCTTCGGATGTCGATTTTCCTAAGAAAACAATCTAATATTGAGACTGTCATACTATCTGGTTATTAGTCCCTGATTCCAGGGTGGTGCCCCGGCAATATTAATCCTTATTAATATTCTATTGATTTTTAATAATTGATAATTATCTTTGATGATTGTTGAATTTGAAGGATAAATAAGCTAGTGTTAATTTTAATTAATGTTTCATCGATGTTAATGATTAGTGATTATCTTTGATAATGGTTGATTAAAAGGATAAAAAAAGCTAACATTGATTCTCATCAATGTTCTATTGATTTTAATAATTAATAATTATCTTTGATAATTATTAATTATTGCTAATAACCAAACCCGCTCCTAAACGTAGTGCACTACATTTACTGGAGCCCCATATGAGGTTTTAATGAGTTAGATTCAATTAATTAATTTAAATATTAATTAATAACTAAAGAAATAATTATCAATTATTTCTGATAGTAACACTGATCTAAACAACCAGTAAAGCCCTACATTAGTCAATAACCATAACCCCAGGGTACATAATGTGATGTGAACCAAAAAAAAAAAAACATGAAAGAAAACTTCGACTTTGAACACACAAAAAATGGAAACACGTGGTGTGGTATGGAAAATTGTGGGCAGAGGCTATTTATTGGTGCCCTATTCTTTTCATTGAGCAATGGGCATAGGTAGATGACTTGGGCTTGGTTTCCTGAAGCACTAAGAAGAACATAAGTAGCATGTGTTCTGTAAATTGTAGGCATACTTATTTCCACAAAAGCCTCGTTATCTAAGAAGTATGTAAAAACATTCACATAGTAGAGATCAGACCATGCTTAAGTCCATTATGTTCAACTTTGTTCCTGAGGATACTGTATACAAAAAGACACAAAATAAATCATATAAATGCATTGAGAGGGTACTGTAAAGCCAATATAGACTACACTATATACAGGAATAAAATGATACTTCTCAGTCTATGCATTCCATGAAATAGCCCTGAATGTACAGTACATAACAGAATTTCATACTTTATGGCAGCAGTTGAGGCATGATTTGTTATTAATAATGATATTAATTTCACAAGAAATGTGTGACCTGCAATAATCACCACACTTCAATAAAAAAATAATGTTACTGAACAAAGGAGATTTGAAATTCCATCTCATTCTCTGTTCTTGCTTATTAGTGTGCCACTTTGACCCAATGGTCAAAACTTTTGCAATTATTATAGGGAAGCATAATGCTTTCATTGCATTAAGATTTACTTATCTTATTATTAAGATACATTACTTCAAAATAGTAATTTGTTTTACGTTGTGCTACGGTCCTTAGCGGGTATAACATGTTGCCAATAACATCAGGGTAATGGGTTTGATTTCTAAAGAACATTGATAGGCTACTGGTATATATATATATATATATATATATATATATATATATATTTATATACACACACACACACACACACACACACTACCGGTCAAAAGTTTTGGAACACTTACTCATTCTTTATTATAATTTTTTTCATATTTTAGAATAATAGTAAAGTCATTAAAACTATGGAATAACATAAATGGAACTATGGGAATTATGTTGTGACTAAACCAAAATAAACCAAAACTGTGTTATACCTTAGCATCTTCAAAATAGTCACCCTTTGCCTAGAATTTGCAGAGATGTACTCTTGACATTTTCTCAACCAACTTCTTGAGGTATCACCCTGGGATGCTTTTTAAACAGTATTGAAGGAGTTCTCATCTATGTTGGGCACTTATTGGCTGCTTTTCTTTATTATTTGGTCCAAGTCATCAATTTCAAAAACTTTTTTTTTTAATTAAATTTTAGATTAATAAGGAAATAAATTAATATGGCGGCACAATTATATTTTTGTCTACAAAACTAATTTCAAACATTTAAGCATACACCTTCAGATCAAAAGATTTTTAAGATCATGACAAACATTTCAGTCAAGTGTTTCAAAAGGTTTGACCGGTAGTGTATATGTACACCGATCAGCCATAACATTAAAATCACCTAGGTGCCCCTCGTGCCGCCAAAACAGCACCAACCCACATCTCAGAATAGCATTCTGCGATGCTATTCTTCTCACCACTATTGTACAGAGCGGTTATCTGAGTTACCGTTGACTTTGTCAGTTCTAACCAGTCTGGCCATTCTCTGCTGACCTCTCTCATCAACAAGGCATTTCCATCCACAGAACTGCCGCTCACTGGATGTTTTTTGTTTTTAGCACCATTCTGAGTAAATTCTAGAGACTGTTGTGTGTGAAAATCCCAGGAGATCAGCAGTTACAAAAATACTCAATCCAGTCTGTCTGGCACCAACAATCATCCATGTGATTATCTAATCAGCCAATCGTGTGGTAGCATTACAGTGCATAAAATCACGCAGATACGAGTCAGGAGCTTCAGTTAATGTTCACATCAACCATCAGAATGGGGAAAAAATTTAATCTCAGTGATTTGGACTGTGGCATGATTGTTTTTGCCAGATGGGAAGCATTTGGTTTATACTTGGAAACACACATGTAGAACACATGTGAAAACACATTCTTGCTCACTAAAACTAATTTTGCACTGTGATGCGCTTGTGTTGCAAAACAGTAAACTAAGGGTGGCAAAAATTTTAACACAACTACAACACAGTTGTCATCGTTTACACAAATTGACTCAAAATTGTTCACACTTCAAATGATGTGATCAAACGAACTGTACAAAACATATGCCAGTTCAAAGTGCACAGGTGTGTTGAATGTTGAGACCAACAATGGATGGAAACAATCTGAGGCAGAGGAGGTAGTGTACGTGCAAGACGTGGTGGATGAGGAGGAAGAGTACGAGGACGAGTAAGAGCAAGATCAAGAACAGTAATTTCATCTGAAAATCAGGCAACTCTGATAAACCATGTTCTTGTTCATGGAATGACAATGAGGAAGCAGGACAAAGAGTACAACCCAATTTGAGCAGATTCTCTGTGGCCACCATTATCAGGACATTCAGAGAAGAGAACAGGTAATTGTTTCTTTTTTACTGTATTTTGGTCATTGAAAGTTGATTGTATACATTTGAAGCAGTACATCACTTTGTCAATAGAAAGGGGACTGGGAAAAAATTTAATCTTTCTTACCATACACCATTTTACGTAAAGAAGTAATGTCCATTACTATTTTTACTGTATGTGTATACGTTTGTAACCCATATACCAGGGAAAATCTCTTAAAGGCAATGGAACTGACAGGTGTGGAGTATTGTCAAAGCTGGATCCAGCACACCAGAGGATTTTTCCCCCATTGCCTGGCAAGGGACAATGTTGCCAGTGATGTGGACGAAGTCCTCTGGCTGGACCCAGCACAGAGACGTGATGCTGAGGCAGAATGAATCTCTCATTGACTTTGCAGTTGCACAACATTTCTGAGTGTTCTGTAATGTATTTTTCAGTTAGTGTTCTTTGTTCTTGGGCTTTTGCTGTTGGACTACTGTATTTTTACAGTATGCAAGTGCTGAATATACAGACATTCAATACTGTATTACTTGCAGTACTTATAGTATACAATATATTCACTGTACTAAGTTGTGATTTCTATACTTTTTTTTTCCTTTCAAAATGCGTTTACTATATATAATATATAAAATAAAATAAAATATGTAACATGCCCTGGATCCTGTGTTCTCCATATTTTTTTATGAAGTGTCTAATGAATGCTCTGTAGTGTTTATTTATTGACTGGCTGTGTGTATGATCTGAAAGCATTGTTTGATTTTGAGCACAGATGTAATGGTTTTGAGGCGATTTTTTGATTTTGCCAGAAGAGTCAGGTGTTTTGTGAATGTAGTTTGAAGATTTGGTTTTGTTTTTAAAGTTGTGAGAAAATAGGTGAAGGTTTCAAGAAATGTCTTAGCAATTGTGAAAAACTGTAATACACTTTTTATGTTATGTTAAACATTATCTTAAATGAAAATAAAAATGATTGTAAGTACGCTCATATCATGCATTAGATAATTCTTACCACTTCCAACGTTACTACCAACACACTTCTTTATGTATAACGTCATTTTTACTTCAAATAAAAAATTTAAAAAAAGATTGCGATTTAATTTTGTGGTTTACGTTTGATTTATTGTGCAGTAAATTAAAGTATTGAGTAGGCTTGGTGTTCTCCTGGTTAAATTCTGGGAGATTACTGGCATTTAATCTATCAGCCACATATGGGCCACATAAGGGCCTTAACAGAACTCCGCCAAACAAGAATTACATATAATGCCCATGTATGGGCCATATATATATATATATATACACACACACACACACACACACACACACACACTACCGTTCAAAAGTTTTGAAACACTTACTCATTCTTGATTATATATATATATATATATATATATATATATATATATATATATATATATATATTTTTTTTTTTTTTTTTTTCACATTTTAGAATGATAGTAAAGTCATCAAAACTATGGAATAACATAAATGGAACTATGGGAATTATGTTGTGACTAAACAAAATCCAAAATAAATCAAAACTGTTATATTTTAGCATCTTCAAAGTAGTCACCTGTAATGGGATTAATGGAAAGGAGGCGGCGAGAACCGGCTTGACAATATAAATAATAGTTTAATAAGAAACTAAACCAAAAAGACAAACACACAGGTTTCGGACAGCTCTCTCTATCTCTGACGCACCGCCCTCACGACCCGGCCCCGCACTCCGCCCTGCCACATCACCCTTGCCTAGAATTTGCAGAAATGTACTCTTGACATTTTCTCAACCAACTTCTTGAGGTATCACCCTGGGATGCTTTTTAAACAGTATTGAAGGAGTTCTATCTATGCTGGGCACTTATTGGCTGCTTTTCTTTATTACTTGGTCCAAGTCATCAATTTCAAAATATTATTATTTATTTTTTTTTTCAATTGTAGTTTTATAATGAAATGTGTGTAAATGTAATATGTTGGCACAATTATATTTTTGTCTAGAAAACTAATTTCAATCATTTAAGCATACACCTTCAGATCAAAAGATTTTTAAGATGATAAACATTTCAGTCAAGTGTTTCAAAACTTTTCACCGGTATTTGTATATGTGTATATATATATATATATATATATATATATATATATATATATATATATATATGATTCTGCATGGTGTAACTAACAAGCATAGCTTTCTATGTCCTGCCAACAAACATTTTTAAACTTAAAAGGCAGACAGGGTATTATTGGTTTGTACAGTTTCCCATCAAAACTACTGTGACTTTATGAACTCAAAATTGTCTTTATCTCATAAATAATAATAAAAAAATCTACCGAGCTACTTTCAAGGACACTAACACAATTCTAGTCATATGGCTATTTCATAGTATACAGTAGAGATTTAAAATCAACTAACACCCAGGTTTCCATTGTGTCCAGAACTCCACCCCATTCCCATGTAGTACAGCTATGTAAAGAAAACCAATACCAAGATTTAAAAGGTATATTCACAATTCATAGGTCAGGATATGTCAACCTGCCTATTGTGTGCAAGAGTTTTGCTGACTTTAATACATTATCTTCCAGCGTGCATTCTAATGTTTATTTCTCTCAGACATTTTAATTTTCTTCAGATATGTTTTTATTGCACTTCAAACAACTGAACAAACAGCGATTTAATACATGTCCATACTTTGGCACTAATGACACCACAGTGTCATTCCACATTTAAAAACAAAAACAAAATGGCATTAGGGTTTTGCTAAATCAATTAAAAATAAATGGATTCAAATTTGAGAGCACAAAATACCCTTCAGTCAAACAATACTACCAATGCAATTATGCATGAATACATTGTGATCAGTGAGCTTTTTCCAAGCAGTGACATACAAAGACAAGACCACAGCAATAAGATCAATTCTATGGAAAAGTAAACAGATGATAAAATGTGTTTTACAGTATAATGACTTTTAAAAGTTTTTGTTTTTCCCACAGTACAATTAAGAAATACTCTGTGATTCTATAACCATTTTCAATAAATGAAATCATAGCACCAATGACCTATTAAATGGTTTCAACCTTCTGAGTGTGGTGCAAGTAGAGTATGCAAACTCATAATATCATTGGGTAAATTGTCTCTTTAACTGTGCTATCACTAAGCAGATGAAATTAAGTAAATTATTATTATAATTTAGGCTTAACAGGCTTGTGGGCTTTGTCAAGTGTATCTGCAAAGTACCAAGGAAAATTACATGCATCAAAACAAATTTAAAAGGCCACACACCATAGGCAGCACCACACATTATTTTACAAAGTTATACCTGCTTTTCCTTAAGGTGGTTGCTGATTATATTCCTATGGTTCACTGTACTGTTTGAGGTAGGCACAGAGATGTTGACCACTCCATTGTCCACTACAGCTTCCCCACTATCTTGAGTTTTAAAATATACCACATAGAATATTGGTAGGACAATACCAATTAGTAACATGGCGACCACAGCATTCCACCATTGGATCCCCCAGTCTGCACCGTAGCTGCGTAAGTGCTGGTTTCTCCATCCCCATCGCCTGGATGCCCCGAAGCTGCCAGAAAATCCCTCTTCTGGAGGGTCTGTGCTTTGGATTAGACGTTCAATGTCACTGTCCACCGCTTTAAGAAAGTCAGTGTACTCCTGCACCTGAGGTCTGCCCGAGACGCTTGTTTCAACACTGTCCGGCTGCTGATTGGGTGGTGATACTGCATCAGAAGAGGGTCTTTGCTGGGGGTTCCTGAGCTCAGAGTTGGCTTCTGTTAGAAGGCCATGCTTCTTAACAGGGATTTTGATGGACTTCAGTGCATACATGTCCTGCTCTTGAAAAAGGTTGTTCACTCTCTTTATGTCAGCCACCTTGAAACAGTAGAGTAGGATTATTTTTAAGTGTGTAATTTCTTTGCCATTAGCAGCACCAAACGGAATTGCAAAAATAATGAAATATTTTCAAACATGTTTCCCGAGGACTCCCCCCCCATAAACCATTGGGCGGAGAAAGTGATAATCACAAACTCATGGCCATTGGTTGCCAATGTTGCTGTGTTGTGCTGGTCATGATGCTCAAACAAACAAAGAAATGTTTTGGTAGTGCCCCAGAGCCACATTAGTTGTGTCTCATTTGGAAGGATGTGTGCTCCAGAGGTCGCATTTGTCGGCCGTATATGTCACAGAGGCTGTCTCGTTTCAGAAAAGCAAGTAGGACACTCCGAATGCAGCCTTCTTTCACAGGAATTCAGAGGATGCAAGAGGTGTATACTTCGTTGGCACTCAACAACAAACAATTCTTTACTTCAATGAAAACGTACATAATTTATCTGGAAAAAATGATGCTGATTTACCCAAAAATATGATATTCAAATGTAAGTAATGTTAATTCCCAAGTTGAAGTACCTCAGTAGATGGGATTAAAATATATCAAATGTAAAATTATAACAATTTATAATGTAAAATAAAGTATTATAAACTATATATAAAATTACGTCCGCAAAATCCATTTTCTTTTCTCTCTACATCGTTATAACTCTCCTAAAGTTTACCTCAGAGATTCCCTTCTCACTCAGAGCACTTGTGCAGGTTGGGAGCGATGCGTGCTGTCATAGCAACCATGACATGTTAATTTTCCTTCTAGGGCCGTCTCATTTAAATGAAAAGATTTTATTTGAGGATGCTCAGTATACCGCTGCCTTCAGAGGACTCATCCTACCTTGCAGACAGCCTTCAAAACAAGACACAGCCAGTGTTTACACTTTTCAGAAGAACTGACCAATGAATGGATTACTTATAGTCATCTCTGCATATTAAGCTGGGATTGGAGAGAAAGGAGTAAACCTACTTTGTTATAGAACTTTTCAGCTGTGACATCATTTTGTAGGAGAATCCGGAAGTCCAATTCGCCATGGATTCCCTCGGGTTTTTATAATGGGGTTTTTGAACTTATGAGTAAAATAAAGTCTGTGGTAAACATTATTTGACGATACATGGACGTTTTGTTCTACAACATAAATTACACACAGAGGTCGACCGATAGTGGATTTTACCAATACTGATAATGAAGTTGGGTAGTACCTGCCGATAATCAACCGATAGTTTTTAAAATTGATACTGAATGAAAATATAACACTCAAAGTAAAATAGTGCTGAACTTTATTACAAAAATAAACAGTACTGACGGAACCATGTAAATGTATTGCACTTTTTTAAATGAAATAAATATAAATATTAATATATATGAACTAATACTCGAATTTTAAAGTCAGCTGATTTTTAAATTATTTTGTTTCCTTAGTCCACAAGAGGGTGCAATAAATACATAAACCATTCAGCACAGTTATAAAGTAATGTTAAATAGAACATAGCTATCCTGGCTGTTAAAAAAAAAAAAAAAAAAAAAAAAAAAGAGCATTTCATTTTCAACTAATGTGCATAAAATAAATAAATAAAAAGTTTTAGTCTGTCCATATTCACAAATGTTAATTCAAAAGTAAAATGACGGAGGGAAATGCTTCAATAGTTCACATGGTGTTAAACTTGCACTGATTTCTACTACTCCAGACTCAAGCTTCATAATAATAGCGAAATACTACACTGTTTTTTTATTCACAGCTGTATGTAGAGTAGCAATATTCACAGATAGGAGAGGTATTTGGCTGAACTCAGTGGTGAAACGGCTCAGACTATGAGCCCAGGCCAGAGGCTGTTCAAACAGACGGAACACAACAGACTGGAACCGAACGCGAGGATCGAGACACACATTTCCAAATTGAACATCTTTCCTGACAAAGCATTTAAACAACTCATTGCTTAATCTGAGAAATGCTTATAAAAGAGCAAGACGCAATGGCCAAAAACTTCCACCAACTATAAGGGACTATTTGTTGTGCTGTGTCTAGCCTTTTTTAGTGCAAGAATGTGATCGATCTGAAGTCATCGTATTACAGTGAGGATAATTTTTTTTTTTTTATTGAAATCAAATGTGTTTCTGATTTGTTTATACGTTTCTCTCGGCTGCATGAAGATAGTAATTTGCTTTCTCACGTCACTTAAATATGAAACTTAGCTGGCTAACGAATGCATAAACGTGGCAAGCTGGATATAAACTAAAGCAAATAGATGGTAAAAATCCTGACATTTAAACATTTGGGTAGGACTTGCTTGCATTTTTGTCACATTGTTCTAACCGCTTGAGGTTAGCTTTAATGTTAGCGTCCTCTCAGTCTTGTCGGCAAACATACTGCTGTTTTCTACTAATGCAGCATCTAGTCAACAAACTAATTACTTTATAATGATATGACAATGTGTACTGTAGTGTACTGTATACATACCTTTTCGTTGTTGATGTTCTAAATCCACATCTGAAGCTGTCCGCTCCATGCAGAGTGTAGTCCCACGTGTCAAAACAAACCCCACAAGGCATCAGTGAAGTGATAGTTTTTTATTTTGCCTCTAGAGGCCACTCTCATACTGTATAATAGACCCTTCTCAGATGCTCCAGCACCAGATGCAACGGGGAAAAACTATCGGTGTGGATTTTTGCCATTAACCGATAGTTCTAGAAATCTGTTATCGGTGCCGATTAATCGGCAAAACCGATATACCGGTCGACCTCTAACACACAGTCATACCTCAAACATGAATTTTGACATTTTTTTAAAAAAAAAGTATGCAATTCAATACGGCTTCAAAATTCATGTTTGAGGTATAACTGTGTGTAAGTTATGTTGCAGAATAAAATGTCCACGTATAGTCAAGTAATGTTTACAACAGACCTTATTTTACTCATAAGTTCCAAAATCCCATTATAAAAGCCCATAGGAAAATCCAGAGGAACTCTCTTCCAGGTTTTTGGACTACAACCTGAACAGCTCTGAAATAATATCTTTAAAAATATGATCTGTTCTATCCCATTTAGTTGTGCTTCATCTATATGCTTTTTTAAACAGAATAAAGCATCCTGTGTGTATATCATCTAATCCTCGCCATACAGTGTTAGGCATTGTTGCTGCCGTGGACTGAAAGTCATTGTCTACAATGTTGACTCAAATTAACTGTACCGCCCTTGCAAAATGCCACTGTAACTTTATCAAAAATAATGAATGAGGCATCATTTTGACACGTTTACAAATAATTGCTACTGGATTTCAATGTAATACGTTTTGAATTATTAGTGTATTAGGGTATTCGTGCCCGTCCCTACTGTATAAACAACTTTAAACAATGTAACATTAATGTTATGTTATTACTTAAAGGGATAGTTCACCCAAAAATGAAAATTATGTCTTTTATTACTCACCCTCATGTTGTTCCAAACCTGAATTACTTTTCTTCCATGGAACTCAAAAGGAGATAATAGGCATTATGTTTTCCTCAGTCACCATCCACTTTCATTGCATGAAAAAAAAAAAATGCAATGCAAGTAAATGGTGACTATGCCTTCACCATTCCACGGAAAAAAAAAAAAAAGTGGACGAATAAATCATGACATAATATTCATTTTTGGGTGAACTAACCCTTTAACATTACACAGGATACCTTGCATCCATATTGTAGGGCCAGTTTGTTGAGATTGTCCTCATGGGAGATATCTCTTTCCAGCAAGAACACTTCTCCCACTCTTTCTCTCTCCTGTGACTCCTGTGAGGATGACTCTCTGCTCCGTGGCCAAAGCTCCATGACATTCTCAGATGACACGTCTAGTTCTTCTGGTCTTTGTCTAAACATGTAAACTTGACCATCTGCACTGGCATGTACATCCACAGGAGCCTGAAAGGCCCGTGGAAGAGGTTCTCCACGTCTCATCACTGCAACTAGAAAGTAAATATGGTCCTACAGTTTACATAATAAAAGAGAAACACTGAATAACCCTTGAAGAGAAACAGAATAGACTAATCTGTAGTTCAAGCAGATTATATTTCCTACTTCGTAATAAAAAGTTGTGAAAAACATATTGCGGAAAGGAAACAACACGAAATAATTAATCATTGTTACGGAGTAGCCTATTTGTTTATGACATTGTGGTGACTCAGTGGTACTACTTGTACCTGACAAAAATCATAACTGATTGTGTGACTCCGAATAAACAGCGGATCAGGCCAAAGCATCGTTACACGAACTGACATTGACTTAAGATGAGAAATTGTACACAACGCAACCCAAAAACCAACAAAACACACCTTACATGTGTAAAAATAAATGTAGTGTGTTTACTGTAAACACAAGTCGGTTAATTATAAAGTTCCACTTAAATTATCAGCAACAAAGTTAAAACTTTTTAATAATATGCCCAATTATTCATATGAAACTAGTTCACACTTACCTTTTTAGACCAAATCAGCAACATCGCGCCGACACAAATGTCTTAGGAACTTCACACCGCAACCGAGCATGCTAGCGTTAGCGAAAAGCACTCTATAGATTGACAGACGTTCCAGCCAATCAGCTCGCAGAAGAAGGAGGGTCTACTACAGGACTGTCT
Source organism: Myxocyprinus asiaticus (assembly GCF_019703515.2). Classification (NCBI taxonomy): domain Eukaryota; kingdom Metazoa; phylum Chordata; class Actinopteri; order Cypriniformes; family Catostomidae; genus Myxocyprinus; species Myxocyprinus asiaticus. Next base: position 21,833,032 of record NC_059361.1, read on the forward strand.
ATCATGGAAAGCGTTGTTTAAATAGTCAAAACTTTAGCGGTTGCGCGCGCTGCTTAAGTAATGTAAGATGAATTTATTTAGAAAGCACACAGTCTGATGTAAGGTGTCCAATTAAAACGGTAGAGTGCAATGGTGGCTTATGGAGTCTTAGAAGTGTAAAGTTTCTCCCAATGTTAAGTGTGGTTGAAAACACGGGCGTCTCTGAAGACGTGTCAAGGCAGGATGTAGTAATCCACTGAAGATGAGATCCAGGTGTAATCCATTGTTGCGAAACAGTCGTGCCTGTCATTTTAGAATAGGTCAGCATATTTTGTTTTATTTTTTATTTCATATTACAATATAAATATGACATCATTGTAGAATAAAATGAGATCTCCTTCAAAAAGCTTTTCGAATTATTTTCTTTTTGTTTGTTTGTCTGCCTGTATTTCTGTCTGGCTGTCTGTCTTTCTGTCTGTCTGTCCTTCTGACATTCTGTCTGTATGTCTGTCTGTCTTTCTTTCTGACATTTCTTTCTGCCTGTCTTTCTATCTGTCTGTCTTTCTGTATGACATTTCTTTGTTTCTTTTTCTTTCTTTCTGACATTATTTCTGTCTGTCTTTTTTTCTGCTTGTCTGTCTTTCTGTATGTCATTTCTTTCTTTCTTTCTTTCTTTCTGTCCACAAAGAAAAACAAATAAAAAAGCTAAATAAAAATGCTAAACCTAAATAATAATAATTTAAAAAAAAACAACTAAATAAATGAATAATAATAAAAAAAAAAAAACTGAAAAAAATAAAAAAAAAATAATGTAATTTCTATTAATCTTATGAAGTTGTGGCAAGTGCCAGACAAAGTCTTATGCAAGAAAATAAAGGCACAGAAATCTGTGATCTGCCTCTCCAAATCAGCCGCAGTCTCTGATTTCCACTATGATTGAATGAAATCATAAAATAATAATACTCAGCATCTATAGATCACCCTCATGTCAATACAAGTCATCTCTTTTTAGGCTAAAAACCTGGCATAAATGTGCTGGGAACTGTTTCTAGGACATCCTTTCTGTCAGCCTGATTTTAAAAGGGTGGTACTTTTCAGTTTGACCTGAAGGTGGCGGTATATATCTTCAGTAGTTTTAAACCAGTTTGGTCAAGGATGGTTCAAACAGTAAAGCATTTTAAACCTTACAGTGCCAAAGTTTCATGTATATTCAGTATTAATTATTTTAGCATCAGAGGAACTTTCAAATGATTGCTTGGTCCAAGAGTCAATTGCCATGCCAGAGCTGTGTCAGAGCACACAGTACTATTGAGGTGCTTGTGATGTGTTTTAGGTCATCTTAGTCACTCCTGCTAAAGCACAGGTCAGTACTCTGGCTTAGCAGTTCATAATGGAGGACATTAGCATGCCGGAGTTGATATATATATATATATATATATATATATATATATATATATATATATATATCATCTTCTTTAAAAGGATAGTTCCTCCCAAAATGAAAATTCTCTCATCATTTACTCACCCTCATGCCATCCCAGATGTTTATGACTTACTTTCTTCTGCAGAACACAAATGAAGATTTTAGAAAATTATCTCAGCTCTCTAGGTCCATACAATGCAAGTGAATGTTGACCAGAACTTTGAAGCTCCAAAAAGCACAAAAAGGCAGAATAAAATAATCCATAAGACTCTAGTGGTTAAATCCATATCTTCAGATACAATAAACAGATCAATATTTAAGTATTTTTTTATTACAAATCTCCACATTCACTTTCAGATGTGAAAATGAAATTAAACAAGCTTTCAGATGTAAATGTGAAAGTGGAGATTTATAGTAATAAAGGACTTAAATATTGATCGGTTTCTCACCCACACTAATTATATCACTTCAGAAGACATTGATTTAACAAGGAGTTGTATGGATTACTTTTATGCTGTTTTTAACTGCTTTTTGGAGCTTCAAATTTGTGACACACATTCATATGGCCTTACAGAGCTGAAATACTCTTATGAATCTTTGTTTGTGATCTGCAGATGAAAGTCATACATATCTGGGATGGCATGAGGTTAAGTAAATAATGTAAGAATTTTCATTTTTGGATGAGGTATTCCTTTAAGTTTCAAAAATGGTTAAATGATTTAGAAATGTGTGAATAAATTAATTTACCCCACATGTTTTGAAGAATCTTGAGGCGTCTTCTCTCAGCAGCACAGTAAGTGCACGAAGCACAGTGATTTGACTTGTGTGGACACTATGTTGATCCTGAAAGTACATTTTTTATCTAGTTTTAAATGTTGAATATGTTGAATGTGTTATTCAGCCTAAATATTATGTATTATCTAAAACCCTTCAGTTCCCAACCCAAATTCATAGCTTTTGTAACCTTCACAATAGTCTGAACAGGTAAGCTTATGCCCAGATGGAATCTGTAGACATTTTTAGCTCTTTCCAAGCAGATCTTTTGGGAAAATCTGCAGAATTTTGTGGATTGGATTTAAACATGGTAAAATGTGTTAAATGAACCTGAGAGTACTGTACTCTTAATGGTTGCTAAAAGCGTTACACAGTTCGCCAAACTATTTCACAAACAACATGCAGTGATGGGGAATTTGTAGAACAATTAAGAAATGAGAAATGTTTTCTGCGCACACAGATTTTGTCTGGCCTTATAACATAAACATATTCTGTCATAACATGTGAATACAACTTTTCAGTACACTCACAATTAAAGGGATAGTTTACCAAAAATGAAAATTCTCTCATCATTTACTCACCCTCATGCCATCCCTGATGTGTGACTTCCTTCTGCTGAACACAAACAAAGATTTTTAGAAGAATATCTCAGCTCTGTAGGTTAATTCAATGCAAGTGAATGGGAACCAAAACCTAAGCTCCAAAAAGCACAGAAAGTCAACATAAAAGTACTCCAGTAGTTAAATCTATATCTTTTGAAGTGATCCAGTTGGTTTTATTGTAGGTGAGAACAGACCAAAATATAATGCATTTTTCACTATAAACATCCTTGGCTATCATGATTTCAAGCTCGATTACACTTCCTATAGCGCCATCTAGCGCTGTATGAATCCATTAACCACCAGGAAGTGTAATCGAGCTTGAAATAACAATTGTGCTTAGAGATTGCAATGGCAAAATGCACAGTGAAAAAGGGGTTTTATTTTGGTCTGTTCTCACCCAAAACCAACTGGATCACCTCAGAAGACATTGATTAAACCACTCGAGTTGAATGGATTACTTTTATCAACTATCATTTACTTGAATTGAATGGACCAACAGAGCTGAAATATTCTTCTAAAAATCTTCATTTGTGTTCTGCAGAAGAAAGTAAGTCTGGGATGGCATGAGGATCAGTAAATTAGAGGTTTTATTTTTGAGTGAACTATCCCTTTAAGTTTGGAGCAGGCTCAAATTATTCATATTAGTTGAACCACAGACAATATTAAACAACTAAGACCATAATAATAACTTTAAGTAACGGACCAAGAGAATCTCAGCAAGTTCACCAGAAGTCATCAGACTGACTCCAATGCCTTCTGACGATATAAAGTCATCAGCGAAGACTGTGCCGATCAAGTTCTGCATACGTGTGTTTGGTAGATTCTGGTTTGTAAAGCGCTACTCAGCAAACACCTGAAACAGAGAGATAAGAAAGGCTAGTTACGTTCACAATGGATTTCAAGACATCCCTACAAATTATCAAACTTGTGCATGTACATAACAGTTTATGTTGCCCATTTAGATCAAATAAAGAAATATGGCTATTTTACAGTCAACACACACACACACACACACACACACACACACACACACACACACTTGTTACTTACTTCGGAAACTTGTACCATGCGAACAACAAAATACATCCACCTTGTTCAAACTAGGGTGGGGAAATAGTCCAAACAAGTCTTTTAAGCTCTCAATATTCTTTAGAATGGGGAGAAAAACGAATAGCATATAAGTCTATCAGTTAAATTACACAACAGTAACATTAAAAAAAAAAAAAAAAAAAAAAAACTTAATTTAATCTAAAGAATCACAGGCTGACTCCACTAAACAAAAATTCCTCAATGTTAAAATGCTTGTAAAATGTAGAAATTGTACCACCGAGGTGCTGCTTAAGTTAAGCACACGCTGCTTCTTTTAAAATACTATCCAGTAGATGGACAAAATGCTCTTTAGATAACTGTCGCTGTTCATTTTGTATTCTACGTATACTAAAATATCACAATTAAACTGAAGTTAAACTAAGAGGTTATTTCAGTTACCTAAACCAGCAACTTGCTGTATGTCTCCTTCTAACATTAAAGGTGCAGTATGTAAGATTCAGAAACCCTTGTTATTAATGACACCTGTGGCCGTTAAGTGAACTGCAGCCAGCTACCTGTTGCTCGTGCTCGCGCTTATGCACACACTCCATAGGGATGTGAGCAAGACAGCATCGGCCAAAACAATGACGTAACGTACAAAGAGACAAGGTGATTCACCGACATCATGCTGACAGATGATGTAGCATAATTAAAATTACACAGTTATGATTGTTTTACTACAAACTTTGAGACTGCATATTATATTTGACTCTCCAGTGCTGGAATAGGGCTAAAACAAAGTGTGGATATAGGTCTGACTATGCAAGACTTTTTAATTTAACTCTATGGTTTTACACAGGTTTTTATAACATGAAATGCACTTATTTAACAATAAAATCTTTAAATGAATACAAATGTAGTGATAAAGTGAAAGTCAATATCTGATAAAATTTAGTTTTTAACTGTCTCATAGGATAGTCAGTACCTGTGTTTATTCAGTTTATGTATGTAAAGTAGTGGTTAAGTTATGCAAAATGACAAAATATTTCTTTCTTTAGTCATATATTTTCTTGCAATTATACATTTTTAAATGTATTATTAACAGTATTTTTATGTATTTGACAGTGATATATTGCCATAACAAAAGCTATTTGTTTGTGAAATGAGAAAAAATTATGCTACTTTTGTCAATAAAAAATACTTTATTTTTACGGTTAGTTTTGCTTAAACTGTCATTTAAAAGCTGTTAATAAAACATATTTTTTGTAATCCATTTATACAGATTTTTTTTTGTTAAATCACGTGACACATTTCGATAAACAGTTTATTCTTGTAATTTTAATACAATTTTCCTGTCAGTTTGAAAAACAGGGAAAAATTACAATGTATTGGTAAAAACTGTAAAAATAAAATAAAAAATCCATACATCCATAACCGTCATCTGGTACATACTACATTTTGGAAGTGGCACAATAAAGTATTATGCCAACATGTGACACCACCAACACTGAGCGAATGGTCAGAATCTCAATTCATTTTTTTGAATTCAATGTTTTACAATTCAGTTCACACATTACTTTTGTAGCATGATCATTGTTATCATCATTTAAAGGAATAGTCCACCCAAAAATGAAAATTCTCTCATTGTTCACTTACCCTGATGCCATCCCAGATGTGTATGACTGTCTTTCTTCAGCAGAACACAACTGAAGATATTTAGAAAAAGATAAAGCTCAGTCAAGTCCTTGTAATGGAAGTACACAGGTGCCAACATTTTGACAGTTCAAAAGTCACATTTAGGCAGCATAAAAGTAATCCATGCGACTCCAGTTGATCAATGAATGTCTTCTGAAGCAAATCGATAGGTTTATTTAAGAAACAAGTCTATAATTAAACGTTTTTAACTTTAAATCGACACTTCCATCAAGGGCTCTGACACTGTTTGAAATGACTCTCGCGTGAGGTTCGTTCTTCTGTTGTAAATCAGCGCCGCTGCCGAATTCTCACGTGAACTTGCCGATGTGCTTATGTCACGCTTCGCGTCAGCTGCTGGCAGGAAGCGCTTTTAAAAAGTTAATAACGTTTTAATTATTGATTTATTTTTTACACAAACGTATTTATTTGTTTCAGAAGACATTCATTGATCGACAGGAGTCGTGTGGATTACTTTTGTGCCGCCTAAATATGATTTTGGACCATCAAACAGCCAGCAGCATCATGGCACTCATTGTATGGACAAACAGAGCTGAAATGTGCTTATAAAAATCTTCATTTTGGTACTGCTGAAAAAGGAAATACATACACATCTGGGATGGGTTAAAGGTGAGTAAATCAGGAAAGAATTCTCATTTTTGGGTGAACTAATCCTTTAATGTCTACAGCACCTTACCAGAAAAATACAATTGTAACGAAGTTAAAAAGCAATAGCTAGAACAATAAGATAAAATGAGATAACATTAAATTATTTTTACCTCATAAGGACAACAGTGCTTTGAGTTCATACTTGCAATCTTTTAATGAACTGAAACTTTTTTAATATGATCAGGTATTTTAGTAATTATACTAAATGGTGACTACTGCATGTCACCATCACTGCTGAAAGCCAATGTCGACAGAATACAGTATGCCATTCATGTACAACAGTTAACCTTCCACGATCTAGGCATTCTCAGTGGCAGATTACACAGACGACATGATCTGATGAGCATACAAGCTGTTATCTGGGTCAACGCTGGTCTACAATTTTATGCCCTGAAAGATCCATCATATTTGTATTGTTCCCCTCCACGGAGCTTATTGACCTTCATGCCTTAGCAAAACCAAACTGTCGCCAAATTTCGTTTGACATTTCAGCTCATGTATCCTAGCATGTACAGTGCATCCGGAAAGTATTCACAGCGCTTCACTTTTTGCACATTTTGTTATGTTACAGCCTTATTCCAAAATGGATTAAATTCATTATTTTCCTCAAATTCTACAAACAATACCCCATAATGACAACGTGAAAGAAGTTTGAAATCTTTGCAAATTTATTTAAAAAAAAACAACAACAACAACAAAAAAAATGTACATAAGTATTCACAGCCTTTGCTCAATACTTTGTTGAAGCACCTTTGGCACCAATTACAGCCTCAAGTCTGTTGAGTATGATGCTACATGCTTGGCACACCTATTTTTGGGCAGTTTCTCCCATTCTTCTTTGCAGGACCTCTCAAGCTCCATCAGGTTGGATTGTGAGCGTCGGTGCACAGCCATTTTCAGATCTCTCCAGAGAGGTTCGATTGGGTTCAAGTCCGGACTTTGGCTGGGCCACTCAAGGACATTCACAGAGTTGTCCTGTAGCCACTCCTTTGTTATCTTGGCTGTGTGCTTAGGGTCGTTGTCCTGTTGGAAGATGAACCTTCACCCCAGTCTGAGGTCCAGAGCGCTCTGGAGCAGGTTTTCATCAAGGATGTCTCTGTACATTGCTGCATTCATCTTTCCCTTGATCCTGACTAGTCTCCCAGTTCCTGCCACTGAAAAACATACCCACAGCATGATGCTGCCACCACCATGCTTCACTGTAGGGATGGTATTGTGCCAGGTGATGAGCAGTGCCTGGTTTCCTCCAGACATGACACTTGCCATTCAGGCCAAAGAGTTCAATCTTTGTTTCTCATGGTCTGAGAGTCCTTCAGGTGCCTTTTGGCAAACTCCAGGCGGGCGGTCATGTGCCTTTTACTGAGGAGTGGCTTCCGTCTGGCCACTCTACCATACAGGCCTGATTGGTGGAGTGCTGCACGGATGGTTTTTCTTCTGGAAGGTTCTCCTCTCTCCACAGAGAAACACTGGAGCTCTGTCAGAGTGACCATCGGGTTCTTGGTCACATCCCTGACTAAGGCCCTTCTCCCCCGATTGCTCAGTTTGGCTGGGCGGCCAGCTCTAGGAAGAGTCCTAGTGGTTCCAAACTTCTTCCATTTATGGATAATGGAGGACACTGTGCTCATTGGGACCTTCAATGCTGCAGAAATTTTTCTGTACCCTTCTCCAGATCTGTGCCTCGATACAATCCTGTCACGGAGGTCTACAGACAATTCCTTGGACTTCATGGCTTGGTTTGTGCTCTGAAATGCACTGTTAACTGTGGGACCTTATATAGACAAGTGTGTGCCTTACCAAATCATGTCCAATCAACTGAATTTACCACAGGTGGACTCCAATCAAGTTGTAGAAACATCTCAAGGATGATCAGTGGAAACAGGATGCACCTGAGCTCAATTATGAGTGTCATGGCAAAGGCTGTGAATACTTATGCACATGTGATTTTTTTTTTTTTTTTGTTAGTTTTTTTTTTTTTTATAAATTTGCAAAGATTTCAAACAAACTTCTTTCACGTTGTCATTATTGGGTATTGTTTGTAAAATTTTGAGGAAAATGATGAATTTAATCCATTTTGGAATAAGGCTGTTACATAACAAAATGTGGAAAAAGTGAAGCGCTGTGAATACTTTCCGGATGCACTGTATGTTTAGCATGTGTTTTAATGGTGTGATGACTTCAATGGAGCCTGAGCTAATTGAAGCTTTGCATATTTTAGTCCTAACATGAATGAACTGTTGACATTTAACTGACTCCAAGTTATACTGTATATTTAGATCACAAGAAATCTTGCAAGCCACTTAAGCTTTTACAAATTAGTAAAATAAAACCCTATAACAACTAATGCCCTCCCAAAATGTGCAATCATTGACCTTAAGTTAACCCCATATGGTACATTGCAGCAAAGTGACCATAAGCAAACCACTTAACAGCTGACCTATTTTACATAACTGTGCTGTGTAAATTTGAACACTTCCTTCTGCCCTGAAAAAAATAAACAAACATTTGGTTAGGCAGGGTGTGTTCTATGCCATGAAGATGTCCAGGAATTATATCTATACTAATTTTTAAATTGGTTTCATATTTCACTGATTGAAGCCATGGATAGCAGATGGACATTTTTTTATTCTCTTGACAATATTTCCATCAAATCTGACGCTTTGTAAAAACCTCTCTGAAGGCAGAGCAGGACCAAATGTGACAAAACAGAAATTAGCACAGAGCAGCACATCATATCATTTACATCACATTCAGATGCAGGGTGCAACTCTGAACACGGTGCAACAGAGTGGCATAACATGCTGTGTTTCTGGGCCACTGAGCAGCTTGTCAGACTGACAGAGAGAGAACGAAAAGACGGGGAGAGACAGAGAAAGAGAGAGAGAGAGAGAGAGAGAGAGAGAGAGAGAGAGAGAGAGAGAGAGAGGAAGGTCAAATGCAGTGTAACAATGTATAATTTGTGGCTAGTATGCCTAAAGAGCAACTGAATCAAAATCATGATATATATATATATATATATATATATATATATACTGTAAGCTGTGATCTTTTTATCTGTCTATGGATAGACATACACATGTATCTATCTTTAGCACATATTTAAAAAACAAAATTAGCTAAAATGATATATTAAATGATTTAATATCATTGCATAACAATTAAAAATGATGGACAAGGATAATCCAGTACTCTTTTACTAAAATTTGTTTCACTTAAATGTACATAATTTTGATTGCAAATTAACAATTTAGAATAAGCTTTATATGACTACAAAGCAAATGAAACATATTAAAGTGAAAAACATGGCGGTTCTATACCATTTCTATTATGATTCAGTTAAGGGTGTGTTTGTGTGCTTATGCGCCTCTTAAATTTGACAAGAATCTGTTTCCAACTCTAGATGGCAGCATAGTCCTTTAAATGTAATAGAAACGTTTAACATTAGAACTTGATGGATGTTCTTTAAAAACATCGTAGTGGAAAAAAGTTAACTAGACTACATACATGAAACACAAAACAACCCCATTATGTGTCTGTCATATTGCAAAGCATAATGCTTATCTAAATGCAATTAACATATGTAACATCAATGACTAAATCTAATCTTTTAGACTTCAGATGTTGAAAGAAACACTCAAACTGTGTTCTGATATAAAAATCTGGGTAACACTTTAAAATAAGGTTCCATTCGTTAACATTACTTAACAACATTAATTAACAAACTAACAATAAACAATACTTTTACAGCATTTATTAATCTTGGTTCATGATCATTTCAACATAGTACTACAGTTGTATATGTTAAAATTAAAGTACTATGAACTAACAATGAACAATAGTATTTTTATTAACTAACATGAAAATGATTAATACATACTGTAAAAAAATATACTGCTCATTGTTAGTTATATGATACCTAATGCATTAACTAATGTTAATGAATAGAACCTTACTGTAAAGTGTTACCAAAATCTGTTATTCTTATGTTGTTGTTTGTTTATGCTCTGCATGACTGTGTGTGTTGCTGGTACAGGTGATTTGCCGATCAGCGTGAGGCCAGTCGTTATTTCCACGGGGGGTCAGCAGAGGCAGTGTGGGGAAACAAAATTAATCCTCGTGGCTCTAGGTTATGGCAGCAGGTCAGGAGTGTATTGATTAAATGTCAGCTACTCAGGTGAATGTGATTCGTAACTCTGAGGAGGCCCTTCCACACAATCCATCACATGATATCTAAAGGAAGATTAAAGTCTGTACAACAGACTAAACACTTTTAGACAGGATGAACTTGTTCTTGACCAAGGTTTCACCACTATGTGTGAATTTCCTATCTATCCATCCATCCATCAATCCTTCCTTACATCCCATCCCAATCAATCCATCCGTCCATCCATCTACCCATCCATCCATCCATCCATAAATAAGCATTTATAAGGAGAAACCAATTAAAGGGATAGAATAAACAAAAATGAAAATGCTGTCATCAGTTTAGACATCTTAGGTAAAACTTACAGTAGATGTTAAGCAGAATGTTAGCCTCAGTCATTCACTTTCATTGCATATAATCCCTATCATTACATTTCACTTTCATTTTCTATATAGTGAAAGTGAATTGTGACTGAGGTTGACATTCTGCTCAACATCTGCTTCTGTGTTCAGTGGGAGAAAGCAAGTCATAGGGGTTTGGAACCACATAAGGATGAGGAAATTATGACAGCATTTTTTATTTTGGGTGAACTATCTCTTTAACAAATAAATACACAGGGTTTTATGGTTATTTAGTGGTTTAAATAACTGAAGTCTGTAATGTCACAAGATATAATGCTACAGACATCCATTCCCTCCAGAAAGGTATGTAGGGCATCATCCGACAATTTGACTGACAAGTGCACTCTAAGGCCCAAGGTTAACGGTGTTGACATGGAAACCATTCAAAGGGTTAAGGGCTAGGAAGAGAGTTCTGAAGATCGTGCTCTCTTTGTCAAATTAAACTCTCTGCATTTGGTCCCTGCTGAATACGTAGAGCAGAGCTGCTGGCAGTATGATCCTCCTCAGGGTCATGGGGAAGTTATCCACTGACTTCAACCGGCCAGAGGATCTGCCACAAGGCATAGCAAAGTCATATTTAGCCCCACAGCACCCATAAAGCCCCAGTTGGACAGTCTCTGTGCCTTAAGGACAAGTTCACAGGCCATACTGGACTTTGTGGTAGCTCGGAGCACTGGGTGACACACAACCTTGCCCTGTCACCACCCTTACCAGTGTGTCAGCTGATATTAAACTGATTGACGTTGACCTGCCACTCAGGCTCTGAGGGTTTAGCGGCAATATATAACCTCGCCCTGACTGTTCACCAGGACCGAGGACATTGGAAGCAAGGCATCCTCAGCTGTGTCCTACTCTGAGACAAGGGCAATCGGTTCTGTGGTGTTATAAGAATTACAAATGCCTGCTTTGATTTGTAGATTTTTTAGGCATGCACATTACCATTAGCGTAGCAATATTTTGTTTGTTGTCTACTTTTTTTAAAGTTTGCTTTGTTTACATGATTTTTTTCCCCTGCTGATGAAATGAAACGTGAGTTGACATGCCATCTGACTCAGAGAGTTTAGAATTGTGGAGTCTGGCAATGTTTCTTACCTTCTTGCTCTCCAGGTTGACATAGTTCTTCGTCTGCTGTTCTACTTTAATGTAACTTGTATTTAGCCCCCTTGACAGCTTCTTACTAAGCAAAAATGCACTGGCAGCTTTTATAAGAGCACAATATAAGAAGTTGGATTAAATACACACCAAAGACAGTGTCCTATTCACCTTATTCAGCCCCGCCCCTTTTCCGCACTGCACTCTTTCGAATTTTGTCATCTAACTTCCTGTTTGTATTGAAGCTAGAGTTGAAGAGTTGATGGTGTGAGTCTACAACACCGCTTTACTATGTGAACATGCTTATGAGGTGTTTTTTCTGTCATTCTAAATGTTGTTTTTCCGACACCCGCGGAGGTAAATTGGACCTGGCAGATCTCATTCAGACAGCTTTGATACACCGCACTTTTTCATGGTACAAGCGTTTAATTGTTATACGTGTAATTCTGTTTAAGTTTTAGGTTTCAACTTGTTAATAATTTGAGTTAAAATGTGTAGTTGACATAAAATTTCCAACAGTGACAGGTCATATTATTCTGCATGTAAGTTCATAACATAAAGAAAAGTACAATTGTACTTTTTAAAATTAATTTGTCACCTTACATGTTTTAGAGGCTTAAATGTGATGAAATTTTTTGTAAGCGGAATATAAAATAAAACGTACACTTTCACATGTTTATATGTGTGTATGTGTGTGTGTATAGTTGCACACTTCCCCCATCCCAGTATAACAATCAAAAATCTGCTCACCTTAACAATAACACGATGGGTGAATGACACGATAAGATGGCGAGAGGTGTCTTACAGAGATATTTTTAATGACTTTGTGTTGTCTCTAGGAGCTTCATGAGCACAGAAGATTATCAGTACATCCACAGCATGAAGGTAGGACCATGCACATTTATGAATGAAGAACTCTTGTTTTAAAATCTCCCTGCTCTGCTTCCAGTTATTATGACATCCCCTGAACACTTTAAAATACTCATGATAGCTTTTGACAACTCTATAACCTGTAAATCCACTTCGCTAGCTAATTACACTTTGACATCAACACCATAGATATCTATATAGAACCGCTTGAACGGAAGCTCCGAGAAATGTTTTTCAAGATGGTTGCATGCTAGTTTCTTTGGTGCATAAGGTGAACAATGTAAGTAATTTCTCAGATTTATCAAGAAAATCATAGAATACCTAAGATCACTTCTTATTTACCCCATTTTGTTAGCTTTCAAAGTCTTGTACAAAGCTACAGAATAAAAACTTAACAAGTGGGATGGCTTGGTAACACAAGGCAGAAGAGAATTAAACATGGATGACAGCAGAGAGAAGGAAAATGACATTTCAAATTACATCCAAGTCTGTCTGCCATTAAAATGTGCAATGACCCGCACAGCAAACAAAAATGATATCATGAAGCTCCAAAGTTAATGTTGTGTGCTTTGCTGGGTGCACTGGGCTGCCAGTGCACAAAGACCATGCTTTTAACATTTTACATGCCCCCACTTCCTCTTTGCTCTATTCTAGGTGTATTCCTTGTGCTTTTATAGCACACTCCCAGTGTGTTTCTTTGTAAAGTCAAGTCAAGTCATTTTTATTTGTATAGCGATTTTCACAACACACATCGTTTAAAAGCAGCTTAACAGAAAATCATGCATTATCAGAAAATTAAACTGTAATATCTATAAAGTCTTAGAGTCATCATTGTGTCATTTTATTAAATATGATTGTAAATTGTGTATAAAAATAAATAATTAAATAATAGTTGTCTTTAGAATCCCAGTGAGCAACCCGAAGGCGACTGTGGCAAGGAACACAAAACTCCATAAGATGTTGTTTAATGGAGAAAAATAACCTTGGGAGAAACCAGGCTCACTCTGGGGGCCAGTTCTCTTCTGACTAAACAGCATGAATATAATGCCAATATTAGTTATTTATATGCAGTGCAGGTCATGGTTTAAAATGAGTAAACTAAGTAAGTGTTAAGGGCCAGTGTTTAAACAAACATTTTGTATGAACTGTAAGATTAATGACTAATGTCTTTGAAGTTCATCCTGGATTAACTGCAGAAGTTCACATAGATGCATTGCCCTTTGTTAGTTGGCTGATGAAGGCTTTTGTTGGTAATTAATTGATAGTATATGTATTCAATTTGAAGAGTGTAGTCCAACATTAGACCAAGGTGATGCAGGCAGAGATCAGTGAGGTGCATCGCAGTTCAACCAGCAGGTAATTTCGGTGAGGTTAATCCTAAATCCAAGGTTCAGGCATATGAAGTATCCCATGTTTTATGGTTGGAGTTGGCATCAGTTCATCCTATGAAGTCCATCGTAATAGACTGAAGTGATGTCTGGCTGGCATTACAACTCAAGATGGCGCCGAGCATGGCTGCTGCGTTGCGAGCTCCGACACAACATAGTAATGTTTTGTTTGTTTTGTTCACAATTCTTATGTTTTTTGTCTTGGATGTTGTCTGCCTTATTGTCTACAACAGACAAACACTTTTAGACATTGGTTCAGCAATTTCACACCGTAAACCGGACTTCACATTCCTCAATGCCGACCCGCTGTTTACAAACACGCAAGCGGAGCCCTTTGTCTGGGCAGCACGGCCGCGGAAACGCAAAAGGAAAAGGGGAAACAGAGCCGCCGTTCTCATCAGAGTAATACGCCGTGCAAATCGACCCCCGCTACCCACTATTCTTCTGGCAAATGTTCAGTCTCTGGATAACAAGCTCTGCGAGCTGAAAGTGCGGATCTCTTTCCAACGAGATACAAGGGACTGCTGCATTATCTGCCTTACGGAAACTTGGATGTCTGCGGAGATTCCAGACTCAGCCATTGAACCCACGGGGTTCTCCGTGCACCGAGCGGACAGAGTGAAAGACCTCTCAGGTAAAACTAGAGGAGGTGGTGTATGTTTTATGATCAACAAATCCTAGTGTGATCAGAGGAACGTACATTCTATCAAGTCTTACTGCTCTCCTGATCTGGAATTTCTTATGCTTCTGTGTCGACCATTCTGGCTACCGAGGGAATTCACAGTGGTCATTATCACAGCTGTGTACATTCCCCCACAAGCTGACACAGACCGGGCACTCAAGGAACTGTATGGGATTATAAGTGAGCAGGAAACCGCGCACCCTGAGGCCGCGTTCATTATGACCGGGGACTTTAATAAAGCCAGTTTAAAATCAGTCGCACCAAAATATCACCAGCACATTAGTTTCAACACACGAGGGGACCGGGTTTTGGACCATTGCTACTCTCCCTTCCGGGATGGCTACAAATCCCTCCCCCGCCCACCATTTGGCAAATCGGACCACTCTTCCATTCTGCTTCTGCCCGCTTACAGGCAGAAATTGAAACAGGAAGCACCCACTCATAGAACGATCCAGTGCTGGTCAGACCAATCAGACTCTACGCTACAGGACTGTTTTGATCACACGGACTGGGAGATGTTCCGGTACGCCTCTGATGACGACATCGAGCTTTACACTGATAGCGTAATGTGCTTCATCAGAACGTGCGTAGAGGACATGGTTCCTACCAGAACAGTACGGATCTATCCGAATCAGAAACCTTGGATTAATAGCGATGTTCGCGCGGCACTTAATGTGCGGACCTCCGCTTTTATTTCCGGGAACGCGGAGGAGCATAAACAAGCCATCAGAACCACAAAACGCCAGTACAGGAGCAAGATTGAAGGACAGTTTAACACCACCAACTCTAGAAGCATGTGGCAGGGAATTAACATCATCACGGACTTTAAAGGGAATAAAAACTCCACCATGAACACCGCTGCCTCTCTCCCGGATGAGCTAAATACTTTTTATGCTAGTTTCGAGGGAAATAACACCGCCCTCACGGAGAGAGCTCTCGCGGATGAAGCTACAGAGGTTAGTTCACTCTCCGTCTCTGTAGCGAATGTAACCCGATCCTTCTGATGGGTGAATATCCGCAAAGCCGCGGGCCCAGACAGCATTCTGGGCCGCATCATCAGAGCGTGCGCGAACCAGCTGGCTGGTGTTTTTACAGACATTTTCAACCTTTCCCTCTCTTTGTCTGTAGTCCCCACATGCTTTAAAACATCCACCAGTGTGCCTGTTCCAAAACAATCAAAAATAACTTGCTTAAATGACTGGCGTCCTGTTGCTCTGACCCCCATCATCAGCAAATGCTTTGAGAGACTAATCAGAGATTATATCTGCTTTGTGCTGCCTCTCTCTCTAGACCCACTGCAGTTTGCTTACCGCAACAACCGCTCCACTGATGATGCCATTGCATCTACAATACACACTGCTCTCTCCCACCTGGAAAAAAAGAACACTTATGTGAGAATGCTGTTTGTAGACTACAGCTCAGCATTCAACACCATTGTGCCCTCCAAGCTAGATGAGAAACTCCAGGCTCTGGGCTTAAACAGCTCACTGTGCAGCTGGATCCTGGACTTCCTGTCAAGCAGACGCCAGGTGGTTAGAATAGGCAGCAACATCTCCTCATCACTGACCCTCAACACTGGAGCCCTGCAGGGCTGTGTTCTCAGCCCACTCTTGTATTCCCTGTACACACATGACTGTGTGGCAACACATAGCTCCAATGCCATCATTAAGTTTGCTGATGACACGACGGTGGTAGGTCTGATCACTGACAATGATGAAACAGCCTACAGAGAGGAGGTGCACACTCTGACACACTGGTGTCAGGAGCACAACCTCTCCCTCAACGTCAGTAAGACAAAGGAGCTTGTGGTGGACTTCAGGAGAAAAGACAGAGAACACAGTCCCATCACCATCAATGGAGCACCAGTGGAGAGAGTCAGCAGCTTCAAGTTCCTGGGTGTCCACATCACTGAGGAACTCACATGGTCCATCCACACTGAAGTCATTGTGAAGAAGGCTTATCAGTGCCTCTTCTTCCTGAGACGGCTGAGGAAGTTTGGAATGAACTGCCACATCCTCACATGGTTCTACACCTGCACTGTAGAGAGCATCCTGACTGGCTGCATCTCCGCCTGGTATGGCAATAGCACCGCCCACAACTGCAAAGCACTGCAAAGGGTGGTGCGAACTGCCAGACACATCGTCGGAGGTGAGCTTCCCTCCCTCCAGGAAATATATACAAGGCGGTGTGTGAAAAAAGCTCGGAGGATCATCAGAGACTCCAGCCACCCGAGCCATGGGCTGTTCTCACTGCTACCATCAGGTAGGCGGTATCGCAGCATCAGGACCCGCACCAGCCGACTCCATGATAGCTTCTTCCCCCAAGCAATCAGACTTCTGAACTCTTGATCTCCCACGATCAAATACATCAGCACTGCACTTTATTACCCTTACTCTTATATCTCACACCGGACTGTCATAAATTATATTATTATTATATTATATTCTCTCTTAACAACTGACTATCAACCGACAGCTGAATGTCAATACAGTACAATACTGTACATTCTATATATACTATATATACTTTTTTATATATTTTTATTTTTTATTTCTATTGAATAATGTGTATCTATATAGTGCGTATTGTATACTGTACAGTGTATGTTTTTATTTGTATATTGTTGAGTGTAATTATGTGTATATCAGATGTTTAAATTGTGTTGTGTTAATTTGATGTTATTGTAAATTGGTACTGTCTCATCACTGTCACGACTGCTATGTTGATCGGAACTGCACCCAAGAATTTCACACACCATTGCACTTGTGTATATGGCTGTGTGACAATAAAGTGATTTGATTTGATTTGATTTGATGTCTGGCTGGCACCGGCTGCATGTAGTCGTCATTACTCTGAGACATGTAGCACTTGAGTCTGACACCAAGCAGGAATGGAGCTGGTGCTGGCCAGCTCTGGTATGAATCCCAAGGTTGAGACAGGGAAACAAAAAGAATAATATTAGCGTAGATGCCATTCAATTTTTTCAGAGATATAGATCATGATAAATGTTTCTGGTTCTGGCAGACCTAACTAAAGCAGCCTAATTGTGAGTTGATGGATAAATTAGGTGTAGGCCTGGCTAAATAGATGAGTCTTTAGCCTAGACTTAAACTGAACGAGTGTGTCTGTGTCCCGAACAGTGTTAGGGAGACTATTCCATAGTTTAGGAGTCAAATAGGAAAAGGATCTACCACCTTCTGTGGATTTTGATATTCTAGGAACTATTAACAGGCCAAAATTTTGTGATTGTATTGAACATGATGGAATATAGTGTGGTAGAAGGTCACTTAAGTACTGCGGAGCTAGACCATTCAAAGCTTTGTACGTAGTTAACAAAATTTTTAAAATTAATATGAAATTTAACAGGTAGCCAATGTAACGACAATAAAATGGGGCTAATATGATCATATTTCTTGGTTCTAGTCAGCACTCTAGCTGCTGCATTTTGAACCAATTGAAGTTTATTTATTGAACTTGCAGGGCATCCTCCCAGTAATGCATTACAATAATCTAGTCATGAATGCATGAATTAGTTTTACGGCATCAGCAACAGAGAGCATGTCTCGTAACTTAGCAATATTTCTGAGGTGGAAGAATGCTGTTAGAACTGGAAATTTGATTTTCAAAGGACATATTGGTATCAAATATAACACCTAAGTTCTTCACTGTAGAAGATGAAATAACAGTACATCCACCGAGAGTCAAATTACATTTTAGTGGCTTGTTTTTAGAGGTTTTTGGTCCAATAATTAGTACCTCTGTTTTGTCAGAATTGAGTAGAAGGACATTTCTGGCCATCCAATCTTTGATTTCATTGATACACACAGGTTTGATAACTGCCATTTTAAAGTTTCTTGGGACATGTCCTTAGGATAGCGAGGAGTTAATATTTTAAGAATATTATTAATAGGGGAGTCATGTTGTGCCATGCAAGGGTCGGATGTGTGAACGATGAGCTCTGTGCACTTTGCTAGTTTTTGATTATTTTTATGTCATAAACCGGTGAGATTCAGTACACCCTGCTACATACAGTATCTGTTCTATGAAGTCAGCATGTCAAAGAATTCAAAATCCCCGGGCTCTGGAGATATTAAAAGACACTTATGTGCTCAAGCTATTACCTCAGACAGACCCACAGACCAGGGACTCGGTTTGGACGGTGCGGCAGGAGAAGTCCAGCGGCAACTGGCGAGCATGCCTGTAATGCTGACGAAAGTTGTAGCGGACCTGGAGGATCTTGCTGTAATACGTCGATCGATTATGGCGATGGAGGTGAAATTCTCTGAGTTGGTTACAACAATCAGGGATGTCGATAGATGGATTGATTATCTGGAGTCATCGAAGAGGGAATTAGCTGCTAATCTGCTAGCGACCAAAGTAGATTTGGAACACATTTGGGAAAACCTGGAGGATTTGGTGAATCGTAATCGGCGAAACAATGTCCGAATTGTTGGAATTCCTGAGCATGAGGGAGGCAGAGATATGATAAAATTCTTAGACGAGCTCTTCCCAAGTCTGCTCGACATAACAGGCCATAAGCTGGAAATTGAGCGAGTTCACAGAGTCCCGGCTCGCAGATCCACTGAGGGAGACAGGCCCCGAGCAATTCTGGCAAAATTTCTGAGATCATCCGATAAAGATCTCGTGTTACGCGAGGCGAGGAGCAAAGGAAAGCTCTCTTGGAAAAACCACAGCATTTTCTTGTTCCCAGACTTTGCGAATTCGACAAGAGAGAAACGTGATCGATTCAAGGAATGCAAGAAACTCTTACATCAACAGAAGGTCGCTTTTGCACTGATGTTTCTGGCCAAACTGAGAATAGATACTATGGATGGCTGCAAAATATTTACATGCCCACAGCAAGAATTTCATAGAGACAATGGGGTGAGTAAGCCATTTGGTGTTTATCACGTTGCCCCCCAAGTGAGTTTGACTCGCTGAATGTACACTTGACTGTCTGAGGAAGCTGGGCGCCTTTTTGTTTCTTTTTGTGTTGGTTCTGCCTAGCAGCTGGAATTTGTTTTGTGCAGTAACACTCCTTCAAGAAACTCTTGCATCGACGGAGGATCGCTTTTGCACTGATGTTTCCGGCCAAATTGAGAATAGATACTAAGGATGGCCGCAAAATATTTACATGCCCACAACAAGCGATGTCTTCCATAAAATCAATGGACTGAGGAAGTCATGGTGTGTTTCTCACGTTGCACCCAAGTGAGCTTGACTCGCTGATCATACACTTGACTGTCCGAGGAAGCTGGGTACCTTTCTTGTTTCTTTTTATGCTGGTTCTACCTAGTGGCTGGAGTTTGTTTTGTGGAATAACACTCCTTCGGGACAGTTGTGGATGAATCTGCTCATTCTTTGTGCTTATATCTCCTATTGGCTGTAGTTTGTTTTGTGGAGTATTTTTTGCAGGACTTTGAAGGATTAGGTCATCTACTGCACTCATGAACAGCCGGCTCACTGAACATTTGTTTGACTGCCCCAGGAAACCGAACATTTTTATTTGTTTTTTTTGTGCTGGTTCCACTAGAGGCTGGAGTTTGTTTTGTGGAGGAACACACCTTTGAGACAGTTTTGTGAATTAATCTACATGTTCTTTGTGTTTATTCTGCCTATTGGATGGAGGTTGTCTTATAGATTACTATCTGTTATGTAATTCTGTCTCACAAAATTTGTACAGAAGCACCGGACTCGAGCAATCCAATGGCAAAGTTGTCGCGGGGACTCTCGTAGGCGTACATGGACTGTTTGAGTTTAGAGCGATGGATGCCGGTTGGGGCTGTCGTGCGCGGGGTTAATGTGCATGCTTTTCTTTTTTCCTGTTTGTTTGGTTCTGGGGGAAGTTCGGGGTTTGGCCTTTGAACTAATGTTGGAATGTGGTCTTTATAATTTTGTTTCTGACACACAATCTATTTTTTCTAATATGTCAAAATGTCAAATGCTAGTATGAGTGGATTGTCTCTCTCCACGTGGAATGTGAATGGGTTGGGGCACCCCATAAAAAGAAGGAAGGTTATTTCTTTTCTTAAATGTAAGAAATATGATATAGTGTTTCTTCAAGAAATGCATCTTTCCCTGCAGGAAGCTGAAAAATTTGGGAAGATATGGGGTGGACATATTTTCTTTAGTGCTGGCTCAAGTAAGAGCAGGGGAGTCATTACACTGATGAGTAAACATCTACAATTCAAATGTCTCAAACAGAGTAAAGATAAATTAGGAAGAGTCATTATTGTTTTAGCAGAAATTCAGGGGCAAATGTTGATTTTGGCTAATATTTACATACCTAACGTTTATGATCAGGGCTTTTTTATAGATCTTGAAGGGATGTTGCAAGCTGCTGGCACCCCTCATGATTTAATATTGGGAGGAGACTTTAATCTTTTGGTGGACTTAGTCCTTGATCATAGTGAAGCAAAAGTGTGTAAGCCCCCTAGAGCAACATTGACACTTCACAGGATGTGTAAAAATCAAAAAAGAAATCATATAGTTGCCGCTTTAATGTATCCCTTTCACAAAATCCTGAATTCCAACAAATGTTAAAGGCTGAAATCAATGTTTATATGGAGACCAACTGGCCCTCAGTATCCTCTGTGGGCGTGGCTTGGGAGGCACTTAAGGCGGTTCTTAGGGGCCTGATCATACAGTATGCTTCTGTGGCAGGGCGGAGGGCGGGATTCCGCACACCTGGCCCCTAATTAGGCTGATTAAGCCTGAGCGGGATAAAGGCAACCGGAGACAGCAGTGCGACAGAGAGAGAGTTACGGGCAGCTGCCCGACACCTGTGTGTGTTTGTCTTTTTGCTTAAGTTTATTATTAAAATATTATTTATATTGTTAAGCCGGTTCTCGCCTCCTCCTTTCCATTGAACTGTGTTACAGCCTCATTCATCAAAAAATCCAAAGCACGAGAACTCGTGTAGTTAGAAGGCAATTTTAAAAGTGCCGAGACAGAGCTGAAGTGCCAAATGTCATCTGATGGCCTCAGAGAATTGACCCAATTGAAATACAGATATAATACTATTTTGTCACGAAAGGTGGAGTTTTAGCTATTCAGGGCAAGACAGTCTTACTTTGTGTTGGGGGATAAATCAGGGAAACTTTTGGCTAGATATATAAAGCAGAGAGAGTCTTTTTCTACCATTCCCTCAGTGAAAACTGATAGTAGTGAAATATTTACCTCGGTCATTGATATTAATAATGCTTTTAAAGAATTCTGTCTTGATATTTATAGTTCCACATCTTCGTCTACTGATGAAGATATTAGAAACTTTGTGGAACCATTAGATCTCCCTAAACTGACAAATTAGCAAAAAAAATGATCTTGATTCTGAGATAAATTTGGAGGAGCTTGATGAGGTAATTAAGGCTTTACCTACAGGCAAAGCTCCGGGGCCAGACGGCTTTGCCGCTGAATTTTTTAGATCGTATGCTACAGAGCTGGCTCCACTTTTGTTAGAAGTTTATACGGAATCATTAAAGAATGGAAAGCTTCCACCAACCATGACACAAGCCTGGATCAGTCTGATACTTAAAAAGGACAAAGATCCAAGCGAGTTACCCTCCAATTTCCCTGATTCAGCTAGACGTTAAAATTTTGTCCAAAATTCTGGCTAATCGATTAAGTAAAGTTATGACATCTCTTATACATATAGATCAGGTGGGGTTTATTTGGGGTCGTAGCTCTTCTGATAACATTAGGCGTTTCATCAATATCATGTGGTCAGTGGCGAATGATCAGACTCCGGTCGCTGCCATCTCACTTGACACTGAAAAGGCGTTTGATATGGCAGAATGGGATTATCATTCAGAAATACTTTTATTGAATGGATTATGTTACTTTATAGACACCTGGTAGTGGTGGTACAAACAAATGGATTAATTTCAGATTATTTTACTCTGGGCAGGGGCACCCAGCAGGGTTGCCCTCTTTCCCCATTATTGTTCTGTCTTGCCCTGGAACCATTAGCAGCCGTGATAAGAAAGGAGGATGATTTTCCAGGGATGATGGCAGGAGGGGTGGCACATAAGATATTGCTTTACGAAGATGATATTTTATTATTTGTCTCCATTAGATCTATGCCTTGCCTCCACAGGATTATTAATTCCTTCTCTAAATTCTCAGGATACAGAGTCATTTGGTCTGAATCTGAAGCTTTGTCTCTGACAGCGTACTGCCCAGTAATGGCTTTTCAACCGGACACCTTCCAGTGGCCCAAACAGGGCATCAAGTATTTGGGCATTTTATTCCCAGAAAATTTGTGTGATTTAGTTAGAGTTAATTTTGACCCTTTAACTAAAAAGGTTTTTGAGCGACGTGGGCAGGTGGGCTTCATTACATTTATCTATGATTGGGAAGGTTAATGTAAAATGAATTGCATTCCAAAATTCAACTACCTGCTACAGTCTCTCCCTGTAGATGTCTCCCTCTCTTATTTCAAGCAATTTGATAGCATAGCGAAGACCTTTGTTTGGAATGGTAAACGTCCCAGATTGCATTTCAACAAATTACATAGGCCGATTGACAAAGGTGGGCTAGGCCTACCCAAGATTTTGTTTTATTATTATGCATTCAGTGTCAGACATTTGGCTCATTGGTCGCTTCCACCTGAGAGAGCCCCTCCCTGGTTTTGTATTGAACAGGAAGTTCTTGCCCCTATTTCGCCATTGCCAAGTTACACCCTGTTATCTCGCATTTGCACTCGGTATGGACAAAAGTGTCCAGAGTGTTTGATTCTGATATTTATTTGAATGCTGCCTCGAGCATATGGCTGAACCCAAAATTATGTATTGATAAGTTCCCCTTCTGCTGGTCAGAGTGGATTGTGAGGGGGGTTTCTACGCTCTGTGATCTATATGAGAGTGGAGTGTTGAGATCCTTTGATAGCTTGGTTCAACATTTTGGGATTCCCAGATCTCAGTTTTTAAGGTATTTACAGTTGCGCCACCTGTTCTGTACTATTTTTGGGAGTAGCATACACCCCCTAAAGCGGCAGACACCCTGGGAGTGGTGATTACTGCTTCTGGAAAAGGTCATGAGGCATCAGTGTATTACTCGCTGCTAGTTCAGAGTCTGGGGGATGGAGCTATAACCTCTATCAAGAGATTACGGGAGAAAGATTTTAATTTAGTATTGGAGGAGGGAATCTGGGCTGGGATTCTAAAAAAACATCAAGTCTGTATCTAGAGATGCAAGGGTGCGACTTATGCAATTCAAGATTCTACATAGATTCTATTGGACCCCCTCTAGACTGTATAGGCTTGCTCTTAAAGACACCCACCTGCTGGCATTGCCAATCGGAGGATGGAGATACGGCCCATGTTTTCTGGTGGTGTGCTGAGATCCAGGAATTTTGGTTGAAGGTACAGAGTTTTGTGTGTGACGTGTTGGGCATTTGGATTTCGTTTTGCCCCAGACTCCGTGTTTTGGGTGATGGGGCGGTCATCGACATAGGAGTTAAATACATAAAAAAATTGGGTCCTGACCAGTGCGATGATAGGCAGGTAGATTGTTTTAAGGGGTTGGAAGTCGGTTGGAGCGCCCTCAATTCGGGAGTGGTGTGAGGAGATGGGGAGGGTGGCAGCCTTCGAAGAGGTCACATGTAGAAGGCTGGGGATATGGGATTCATTTAATTGGAAATGGGGTAGATATTTGATGTTTTTGGGGGACTCTCGGAGTGGGACTGTGATTATTATATATACTGAACAAAAATATAAACACAACATGCAACAATTTCCAAGATTTTACTGAGTTACAGTTCATTTAAGGAAATCAGTCAATTGAAATAAATTCATTAGGCCCTAATCTAATCTAATCACACTATCAAGAGTGTTAGAGAAGACTGTATTTATATTTTCTGTTATTACATCAAGTTCTTCTAGACTTTTTGGCTTACTGAGTATTTGAGATAAATCTGGAAGATTATTAATGAAGCTATCTTTAGTGGTAGAAATAATAGTTCTACCTGAATGATAGCATGGTGTAGATTGAGTAACATTAGCTGATTGCAGCATACAAGAGACGTGGTAATGATCTGAGATGTCATTGCTCTACGGCAGAATTTCTATAGTATCAACCTCAACTCCATATGACAGAATTAAATCTAGCATATGATTATGGTGATGAATTGGTCCTGTCACATTTTGTCTGACTCCAAGTGAGTTGAGAATATCACTAAATGCTAATCCCAATGTGTCATTTTCATTGTCTGTGTGAATGTTGAAGTCACCAACAATTAAAGCTTTATCCACAGTAACTACAAGATCTGATAGAAAATGTGCAAATTCACCAAGGAAATCAGAATACAGCTCAGGTTATCTATATACTGTAGCAAGGGCAAAAGATGACTGAGATTTTTTTATTTGTATCTGACAGTGTCACATTAAAGGAAATTCTTTTTTTAGTGCTTCCTGACTCCTCCTCCACGTGACGTGTGACCTTACCAATGAGCTTACGTCATCCCTCTCATGAGTGCACGTCACAGAGATGTATGGAAGCGAACATTTGTAGTTAAAAAGTATATAAGTATTCTTTTGTTTCTCAAAATAATCAATCGTTTGTGTTCAGAAGAACTTTATTTGTCGACTGGAGACGTGTGGATTATTTTGATGCACCCTAAATATGCATTTTGGTCCATCAAAAAATGGAGTACATTCACTTGCATTGTTTAGAGGAGGAGGCCTGAAATGAAATCCTAAAAGTCTTAAATTCTGTTTTGATGAAGAAAGAAACTCAGATACATCTTGGATGGCCTGAGGGTGAGTAAATTATCGGCAAATTTTCATTTTTGGGTGAACTATTCCTTTAAGCATTTTTAGTTCAAAAGACTTAAACTTATATCCTGTCCTCTGAGTAACACCAAAAACTTAGCTGTAAATTGCAGCAACACCTCCTCCTTGACCCTTCAGACGAGGCTTGTGTAACAATAACCTGGGGGAGTAGATTCATTTAAACTAATACATTCATCCGGTTTATGCTAGGTTTCTGTCAAACAGAGCGCATCCAAACTATGATTTGTAATAATTTCATTTACAATTAGTGCTTTGGTTGAAAGAGATCTAATGTTTAGTAGCCATACCTATATATGAAGTTTATCTTCAATTTTTTTAAATTTTTTATTTTATTTTATAGTATTACCTTAATCAGTTTTTTTAAATGATTTAGTGAGGGGTTTGTGTTTGGTAGTTCAGGGAACAGACACAGTCTCTATGTGATATATAGGTGATACAGTGTCTATGTGTTGTAGTTTATGTGACCTGTGTGACGTCTCAAGACAGCTAGCATACATGATGAGTCAGTTTGTCTGCTTCCTGACCTGGGCCCCAGTTAGTCAAATACTATCAATATTAATACTATGAGCCAAATTACTAGAGAGGAGAGTGGCACCTTCCCTGGAGGGATAGAGTCTGTCTCTCTTTAGCAGGTCAGTTCTATTTTTGCAAGTTCACACACCTCTTTAACATTATCTTTAGTGATCTCTGACTGGCGAAGCCAGTCATCATTAGTGCCGACATGAATAACAATTTTAGAAAATCTACATTTAGCATTAGCCAGCACTAGTAAATTTTATCTGATGTCAAATGCATCAGATAAATGCAAAACAAAGGACTCAAGATGGCGCCAAGTATGGCTGCTGCATTGCGAGGTCCGACACAATGTTGCAGTTTTTTGTTTGTTTTGTCTACAATTCTTTTTTTTTTTTTTTTGGCTTGGATGTTGTCTGCCTTATTGTCTATGATAGACAAACACTTCTGGACATTTGTTCTGCCATAGCACACCGAAAACCGGACTTTAAATACCTCAATGCCGACCTGCTGTTTACAAACACAACAGCGGAGCCCTTTGTCTGGGTAGCCCGGCCATGGAAACACAGCCGGAAAAGGGGAAGGAGAGCCGGCATTCTCATCAGACTAAGACTTCACACAAATCGATCCCCGCTACCCAGTATTCTACTGGTAAATGTTCAGTCTCTGGACAACAAGCTCTGCGAGCTGAGAGCACGGATCTCTTTCCAACGAGAGACGAGGGACTGCTGCATTATCTGCCTTACAGAACCTTGGATGTCTGCGGAGATTTCAGACTCAGCCATCGAGCGGATAGAGCTAAAGACCACTCAGGTAAAAGCAGAGATGATGGTGTATGTTTTATGATCAACAAATCCTGGCGTGATCAGAGGAACGTACATTCTATCAAGTCTTACTGCTCTCCTGATCTGGAATTTCTCAAGCTTCTGTGTCGACCATTCTGGCTACTGGGGGAATTCACAGCGGTCATTATCACAGCTGTGTACATCCCCCCCACAAGCCGACACAGACCAGGCACTCAAGGAACTGTATGGGAGTATAAGCAAGCAGGAAACCGCGCACCCTGAGGCTGCATTCATTGTGACCGGGGACTTTAACAAAGCCAACCTCAAGTCAATAGCACCGAAATACTAGCAACACATCAGTTTCAACACACAAGGGGACTGGGTTTTGGACCATTGTTACTCTCCCTTCTGGGATGGCTACAAATCCTTCCCCCGCCCACCATTTGGCAAATCAGACCACTCTTACATTCTCCTCCTGCCTGCTTACAGGCAGAAATTGAAACAGGAAGCACCCGCCCTCAGAATGATCCAGTGCTGGTCAGACCAATCAGATTCTATGCTACAAGACTGTTTTGATCATACAGACTGGGAGATGTTCCGGTCCGTCTTCGATGACGACATCGAGCTCTACACTGATAGCATAACGTGTTTCATCAGGAAGTGCATAGAGGAGGATTTTGTACCGACCAAAACAATACGGATCTACCCCAACCAGAAACCATGGATTAATAGCGATGTTCATGCGGCACTTAATGTGCGGACCTCCGCTTTTAATTCTAGGAATGCGGACGAGCATAAACAAGCCTGATATGCCCTCAGCAAAACTATTAGAGCAGCCAAAAGGACAGTTCAACACCACTGACTCTAGAAGCATGTGGCAGGGAATTAATATCATCACGGACTTCAAAGGGAATAAAAACTCTGCCGTGAACACCGCTGCCTCTCTCCCGTATGAGCTAAATACTTTTTATTCTCGTTTCGAGGGAAATAACACCACCCTCGCAGAGAGAGCTCTCGCGACCGAAGCTACAGAGGTTAGTTCACTCTCCATCTCTGTAGCGGATGTAACCCGATCCTTCCGATGGGTAAATATCCGTAAAGCTGCGGGTCCAGACGGCATTCCGGGCAGCATCATCAGAGCATGCGCGAACCAACTGGCTGGTGTTTTTCGGACATTTTCAACCTTTCCCTCTCTTTGTCTGTAGTCCCCACATGCTTTAAAACATCCACCATTGTGCCTGTACCAAAGCAATCCAAAATCACTTGCTTAAATGACTGGTGTCATGTTGCTCTGACCCCCATCATCAGCAAATGCTTTGAGAGACTAATCAGAGATTACATCTACTCTGTGCTGCTTACCTCACTGGACCCACTGCAGTTTGCTTACCGCAACAACCGCTCCACTGATGATGGCATTGCATCTACACTACACACTGCTCTCTCCCACCTGGAAAAAAGGAACACATTTGTGAGAATGCTCTTTGTAGACTACAGCTCAGCACTCAGCATTCATAGTGCCCTCCAAGCTTGATGAGAAACACCGGGCTCTGGGCTTAAACAGCTCGCTGTGCAGCTGGATCCTGGACTTCCTGTCAAGCAGACGCCAGGTCGTTAGAATGGGCAGCAACATTTCCTCATCACTGACCCTCAACACTGGAGCCCCGCAGGGCTGTGTTCTCAGCCCACTCCTGTATTCCCTGTACACACATGACTGTGTGGCAACACATAGCTCCAGTGCCAACATTAAGTTTGCTGACGATACGACGGTGGTAGGTCTGATCACTGACAATGATGAAACAGCCTACAGAGAGGAGGTGCACACTTTGACATGCTGGTGTCAGGAGCACAGCTTCTCCCTCAACATCAGCAAGACCAAGGAGCTTGTGGTGAACTTCAGGAGAAAAGACAGAGAACACAGCCCCATCACCATCAGTGGAGCACCGGTGGAAAGAATCAGCAGCTTCAAGTTCCTCGGTGTCCACATCACTGAGGAACTCACATGGTCTGTCCACTGAGGCCATTGTGAAGAAGGCTCACCAGTACCTCTTCTTCATGAGACGGCTGAGGAAGTTTGGAATGAACCACCACATCCTCACACAGTTCTACACCAGCACTGTAGAGATCATCCTGACTGGCTGCATCACTGCCTGGTACGGCAACAGCACTGCCCTCAACCGCAAAGCCCTGCAAAGGGTGGTGCGAACTGCCAGACACATCATTGGAGGTGAGCTTCCCTCTCCCCAGGACATATATACCAGGCGGTGTGTGAAAAAAGCTCGGAGGATCATCAGAGACTCCAGCCACCCGAGTCATGGGCTGCTCTCACGCTTACCATCAGGCAGGCAGTATCGCAGCATCAGAACCCGCACCAGCCGACTTCATGACAGCTTCTTCCCCTAAGCAATCAGACTTTTGAACTCTTGATCTCTCACGATCAATATACATCAGCACTGCACTTTATTAATCTTATTATCTCATACTGTCATAAATTATATTCTCTCTTAACAACACACTGGCAACTGACTATCAACCGACAGCCTGATTGTCAATACAGCACATACAACCTACTGTATATTTTATATATACTATTTTTATTGTATAGCGTGTATTCTATATTGTGTGTATGTGTATTCTATATTGTGTGTATTGTATACTGTACATTGTGTATTATTATTTGTATATTGTGTTGTGTGTAATTATGTGTATATTAGATATGTAAATTGTGTTAATCTGATGTTTATTGTAAATTTGTATATGTCTCATCACTGTCATGACTGCTAAGTTGCTCAGATCTGCACCCAAGACTTTCATCCACTGTTGCACTTGTGTATATGGTTGAGTGACAATAAAAGGGATTTGATTTTTGATTTGATTTGATTTTGATTTGCAAAATCATGTAACAATGAATGATTTGATTGTCTCTTGAATTGTAAAGGCCAACTGATCATGACATATATTTGTCCCACTTTACCTGATATCCCTGATATTTTGTACATGAAATGCTGGCAACAAAGAAGATATGGTCATAATCTACATTTTTCTGAGTTAATTTACTGGACTAGCGGTCACACAAGGAAGCTGTCACATGGGCTATATCTCAGTAACTTATATTTTATTGAGTAAAATGTCAATTTGCACAAATGCTTGTATTTCCTAGCAGTTGTTTTGTTTGTTGGTTTACATTTTTGGCAAAAAGCCATTTATTAACATATCATTTGCTATTTATTGACAGGTTCCCATTGTTACAACTTAATTCGTACTGTATAGTGTGACAACGTGCCCCACAGTTAGAGCATGTTGATGTAAAAGGTTAACATGTTAAATGAACTCTATCTTTTTTCCAAGGCCATCAAGGTCTATAATACCAGGAGAGAGCTATCCGTTAGCATTCCCATTTTTTTCAATAGCAGTTGCTCGGCTGGCACATGAACCCCTGAAAGCATGCAATCTGGAGGATACCATCTTTGCTCCTGGTTGCTCAGTTCTGGGAACATTTGTCATGAGACTGAACAGTTGTCAGTGGCAGCAGGCTGGGGAAAATGTAAGTCCATTACAGAGCCCTCCGAAAAACAATTAGTAATTGGTAAAACATTTAAAAAATAATAAAGAAATACTTTTATATGTATGTGTAATAAAGCAATATCACACGAGCAAAAGTGCTGTATGGCCCTACATCAGAACTGCCACAGCCATGCTGATTTATGGCCATACAGCATGATTGCGAGTGTGATGTTGCTTTTATATAACAGTTCAAAGAACAAGTATATAAAAAAATGAGGAAAAACTAAAGACTGTTAAAAAAAAAAACGCATTTGTGCATGGAACTCATTTCTTACACCACAGATCATGATCAAGACTCTGTTACTAATTTTAAAATGTCACTCTAGAACTAGTAATGACGGCTTGGGCTGTTTCTAACAAGACATTGGAGAAACAAGGATGTGTGTGTGTGTGTGTGTGTGTGTGTGTGTGTGTATTTGAGAGACATTTTCTCTGTATAAAAATATATACAAACCTTTTTGTAGCCAAAGTATGTGCCTATATAGAAACTAACTTAAAAGAAATATACCAAATATTAATTGGAATACAAAGTGTGACAACTAACATCAGTCTCCCCTATGCAGACATATGTAAATTGCAGTTGCTAAAGTACAACTGGAAATGAAGGAAAAGTAATTTCCCTTATTATTTTTCAACAAATGTGATACTTAAGATTTGTCTTTGAAGCCTGTGTGCTTTGGAGATTGCATTTGTCAGCTGTATATGTCACAGAAAAGCAAGTAACACACTTCAAATGCAGCCTTCAATTGTGATCGTCTTTCACAGGAATTCGAAGAATGCAAGAGGTGTATCCTTCGTTGGCACTCACAACCCACAATTCTTTGCGTCAATGTAAACTAAAATAATTTTACTGGATAAATGATGACGATTTACCTGAAAATATGATGTTCAAATGCAAGTAATGATAATTCCTAAGTTAAAGTACCACAGTAGATGGGTGTAAAAATATAAAATTATGTTAACATTATAATAATATATAAAGTGTTATAAAGTAAATATAAAAGTACAGGTGCAAAATCCATTTACTAATTCATCGTTAAGTTTATATCAGAGGTTCCCTTCTCACTCAGAGTGCTCGTGCAGGATGGGAGCAATGCGTGATGTCATAGGGACCTCTCTGTTTCTGTTCGTTATACAAAGGCCCTACCTAGTAACAGCCTTTGTAGAAGAAGCCTTTATTTTGTCACACATTATACATTTTTGCATATATACAGTGAAATTCTTTTTTTCCCATATCCCAGCTCGGAGCACAGGGTCAGACATGTTACAGCGCCCCTGGAGCAGATAGGGCTTGCGCAAGGGCCCAACAGTGGCATCTTGGCAGTGCGGGGGCTTGAACCCCCAACTTTCTGGTCAGTAACCACTGCCCCAAATAAGACACACCTAATGTTTTGATACTGCTTGTGAGACAAAGTGTTAACACTTACGCAGAATCAACCTACGACTTATAGTAATTTCTATTCACATTAAGCATAAAAAGGAGAACGTATTTAACATTGAATAAATTTACACTTCACCTTTAACTTTATCAGAGCTTTATGTGTCAAATGTATGTGTTTGGACATTAGATGCATTCAGTGGTAAAATTTGAATGTTAGAATGAGTTTATGAATAAGAAATATGAACCTAAAAGCAGGGGTAATATGCTCAGTTTCAACTTCCCATGTTTGTTAAGGTGATTAATAATGAAGCATAAAGCATTACGCACAGTGAAGTGACTTCCCCTCCTTCATTCTGAATGCACTAATTCACACAAAGTTCAGCTGAAACCCTTGCAGTTTAAAGGCTTCTTGTATTGTACCAACACAAGAGAAAAAATTACAACATAGGAGGCAAAGGCGAGAACAACTGAACCTGTAATGGTTTGTACCCTATGCAGGAGTTCAAATCGTAGTCAGGGGCATCACTGGCTTCCTTCTTCATTTTAATAATATATACCTATCACATAGAAGCTCTCCACAGTGAAAGCTCCTGCCTTAGTTTAACCACAGCATAACCTCAGCACTTCTAACTGTACATTATAGTTCAGACCAAGGAAAACATATACCTTTAAATATTAATCTCTTCCCTACTGGGGTCCTTATTCGGTCACTGCCATATGAAACCACAGCAGCATTACCCAGTAACAAAGAGCCTTTTGGGTGGTATTTTGCATTCTCTGTTTAAGCATCTGTGAATTCTTTGCTCCCAATATGAGTCAATTACTGTATAATGTACATGATTATGGGTCACGGTCGTGTCACTTTGTCAGATTGGGTTTTTGTCTGATGGGACCGTGACATCATAGCCCCATGTTCTGTTTTGTGTTTCGTGTCCTGTCTTTGTGTTGAGCGTACGGGTCTGGGTGTGAGTTACTGCCGTGCGCTCCTCGGTAATGTCACGTTCCTGTAACTCTGTCAGGTTGGGGTTTTGTCTGATGGGACCGTGACATCATCATTCCCTGTCTGTTTTGTGTTTTGTGTACGTTCTTTGTGTGAACCCACAGGTCCGACTGTGAGTTACTGCTCTTCGGTCGGTCTTGTTTCATGTCCGGAGCATGATGTCTGGATCCTGACTTCCTGTATGTTTCGGTTTCGGGTCTGTGTCGGGATCCGGACACTCCATGGAAACCTTGATTGTTTCCGTGGAAATGCTGATCATGCCAACTTTCAGCTGGCGAGTGGCATCTGTCCCTTGTTTGTTCCTGCTTATTTAAATCCCTTCATGTGTCATGTTCGTGGCTGGACTGTTGAATGTGTTTAGCACTGAAGTGTGCTTGATGTGAAGTAACTTACCTCACTCTCTCTGCCTAGTTGGTCCTGCCTCATGTATCTGTTTGGTTACCTTCCAGCTTGCTTTACACTTGTTCTCTGTGCTCACGAATCTTCAATGGAGGATTCCTTGTATCTGCCCGCATGTCAGGGGTATGGCTGCTTTACTGGGATGTCAGCAGGATCAAATCTCCGCTAATTACCAGGCTCTGGAGATGATGGCGTTGCAGCTCGCTGCACTCACCTCTGTCATACAACAACTCCGCCAGTCTCCGGATACCGACCTCACCCAGAAAGCGCCCTCACCGGCTCCGGCGATTCCCCACGTTTCTGGATGCTTCAAGCCCTGCCCCAGTCCTCCCAATATGCCATGTACCTCTCGTTGCAGCTTTGCTGTCTGAGTCAATGAAGGTGGCATACGTCATTACGCTCCTCACCGGAAGGGCCACTGTTTAGGGAACCGCCATGTGGGACAACGGACTTCCCTGTTGCACGTCATTCCTTACATCCGCCACGGAGCTATGCCGAGTGTTATATCCAGCCCTGCTGCAGTGTGGATCAGCCAGTCACGCTGTTTCTACATGGATATCGACATGGTGTCCAAGTGGCAAGTTCTGATGGACCAATTTGACAAACCTATCACCGCCTGGAGGAGGCGGAGGAGGAGCAGGACATCTGCTCCTCAGTCGCTGACAGCATCCATGGCCACGGAGGCCGTTCCCCTGCTGCTGCCAGCATCCATGGCCACAGAGGCCGTTCCCCTGCTGCTTCCAGCATCCATGGCTACGGAGGCCATTCCTCTGCCGCTGTCAGTGTCCACGACCATGGAGGTTGTTTCCCCTTCCCTGGCTGTGCTCACGACCATGGAGGTCATTCCCCTGTCACTGTCTGTGCTCACGACCACGGAGGTCAGTCCCTTGTCACTGTCTGTGCTTACGACCACAGAGGTCGTTTCCCTGTCACTTCTAGTGCCCACAACCACAGAGGTCATTCCCTTGATACTGTCTGTGTCCATGGCCATGGAGGCCATTTCCCCTTCCCTGCCTGTGCTGACAACCATGGAGAATGTTCCCCTGTCACTGTCTGTGCTCACAGCCATGGAAGCTGTTCTCCTGTCACTACTTGTGTTCACAGCCATGGAGGCTGTTTCCCTGTCCCTGTTGGTGCCCATGACCACGGAGGTCGTTTCCCTGTCACTGCCTGTGCTCACAACCAAGGAGGTCGTTCCCCTGCCAGTGCCTATGGCCACAGAGGCCATTCCTCAGTCTCTGTCAGTGCTCACGGGCACGTAGGCCATTCCCCAGTCTCTGCCAGTGCTCACAGCCATGGAGGCTACTCCCTAGTTGCAGCTGCCAGTGCTCATGGCCACAGAGGCCGTTCCCCAGACTCTGTCGGTGCCCACGGCCACAAAGCCACTCCCCAGTTGCAGCTGCCAGTGCTCACGTCTGCGGAGGCTATTCCCCTGTCGTGGCCAGTGGGTTCCCCTGCTGTGACCAGTGCCCACACCTGAGCTTACCACAGCTTAGCCCCCTGAGCCGCTCCCTCCTGAACCCTGTCCAGTGGCCTCCCAGTACTTTGACCCCAGTCCAGTGGCCACCACCCAGTCCTTTGACCCCTGTCCAGTGGCCACCGCCCAGTACTCTGTCCCCTCTGCCCTGAGGCCACCTCCCAGGCCACCAGCCCTCCTAGGCCTCTGGACCATGGCCCTTTCCTTAAACTCTCTCCCTGGTTTCCCTCCCTGATTGTTTCTATCTTTCAGCTGGCGAGCGGCACCTGTCCCTTGTTTGTTCCTGCTTATTTAAATCCCTTTGTGTGTCATGTTCATGGCTAGATTGTTGAATGTGTTTAGTGTTAAAGTGTGTTTGATGTGAAGTAACTTACCTCACTCTCTGCCTAGTTTGTCCTGTCTCATGTATTTGTTTGGTTGCCCGTCTCTGCCCGCGTGTCGGGAGTGTGGTTACCTTCCAGCTTGCCATATGCTTGTTCTCTATGCTCACGAATCTTCAACGGAGGATTCTTTGTCTCTGCCTGTGTGTTGGGAGTGTGGCTGCCTTCCAGTTTGCTGCATGTCAGCTGCTTTTCCGCAGAGGTTTCCTCGCAGCTCTGCTCCTCGCCGTTACGGCGCATGAGATTGTCTGTGGGAGCGCACATTGGAGGATTCCTCATTACTTTGCTGAAGTTTATTATTTACTGTAAGTAAATCCTTTGAACTGTTCCTCTGCTCTTGGGTCTGTCTTGCTCTTTGACAATTATGTACACACATATGGCTGTAATCTGTGTTGTTGCTTTTGAGTCGCTATCTTACAAAGAAACAAGTCCTGTGTGGTCCAACCTTGCATACAATATGCTAGAAAAATTTAGCTTCTAAGTAATTTTATGTATTGTAAAGAGCTATAAGATAATAGTTTTCCAAAGAAATTTGCCTTTGTTCAAGGACCTTAGTTTTAAGCTCAGTCTAATTTGTTCACGGAAAAATAGTCAGCTTAAAAATAAACCCTGCATTTGTGGCTTCTTCTTTTATGTTTAACCAACATTTCAGATAAAAGGCTGGCAAATGTATACCCCAGTTTCAGCCATGTGTACTCTTCCCCAACATAAACCTCTACTCTCAACATCTGCCATTCCACTTTTAGCACAGCTCCAAATTAAAGTGCAGGTAACGAAAAAAGACCTTTCACACTTTTCAGGAAAGGATGAAAGACTGGTCATGGTAGATGGCAGTAATGTGGGGAAAGGGAAGTAAGACAGAGTGAAAGAGACAGCAAGTGCCCAGAGCTCTGGATTGTCAGAATCGGTAGAAATGAGGAAAATTCTTGCATGAAGAAATTCAGCGTGGGTGCCCTTTGAATGAACCAGAGGAAAATGGGAGGGAGTGATGAAACGGGAGGATGTTATTTTGGAATAGATGATTGCAATCCATGTAATCCACAATAAAACCTCTTTAATTCTCACATTAGACCATTGATTACATGAAAAAAGCCAAACAACAAATAATCTCATGACTCAAATAATCTGAACTACCATGGTGACTGATAACACATGCAGTGTTTTCACAGAACCGTGGTCTTTATCATTTCTGCATAATTGCACTGCATGCCCTGCAGTATGGTTAATTTTATCCAATTTGTTTCTTAAAAACATTCATAGAAAAATCTTATAGTCATAACATGCATTGTATTTAAAGGACATCTTAGCAATACTGTTTATGCCTAAACAAATAAAAAAGAAAAAGAGACATCTTGTTTAATCCGATGTGAGGCCATGTGTTTTTCTATCCCTTTTTTAATGACAGTTTATATTTGGTGCTTTCCTAACACAAACCATGTCTAGCACTGCCTCTGATCTTTAAATGTGATTTGTGTAATTTTTTGGATGTTAAAATACTTTCTTCTGTCCCAGTTCAGTGTGGACACTATGGAACTATACTACAACCCCAATTCTGAAAATGTTGGGACAGTATGAAAAATGCTAATAAAAGCAAAAAGGAGTTGTTTGTAAATTATATTCACCATTTGCTATATAGAAAGCACTACATCTAAACATGATATGATGTTTTACCTTGTGAATTTCATTGTTTGTTTTTTTTAACGTACAGTAATTTCAAATCAGATGATTGCACCACACTCCAAAAAAGTTGGGACAGTCGAGGGTTTACCACTGTGAAACATCACCATTTCTTCTAATAACACTTATTAAGTATTTAGGCACTGAAGACACAAGTTTGTTAAGTTTAAAAAGTGGAATTTTCCCCCATGAATCCATTATGTAGGTCTTCAGCTGCACCATTGAACGGGGTCTTTATTGCTGTATTGTGCACTTCATAATGCACCACACATTCACAATTGAAGATGGTCAGGACTGCAGGCAGGCCAATCTAGCACCTGCACTCTCTGCTTATTCAGCTAGTATGTGGTTTGAAGTTGTCCTGCTGAAAATGCCGGGACATCCCTGGAAAATATGGTGCTGGATGGCTGTATATGCTGCTCCAAAAGTTTTACATATCTGCCATAATGGCGCCCTCACAGATGTGCGAGGCACTGACACACCCCTGGCCCATACAGACACTGGCTTTTGGAATTGATGCTGATAACAGCTTGGATGGTCCTTTTCCTCTTTGGCCCGGAGAACATGATGGCTGTGTTTTTCAAAAACTATTTTAAATGTGGACTCATCTGACCAAAAAACATGGTTCCACTGTTCTACTTTCCATCTAAGATGATATCGAACCAGGAGAAGTCGGCAGCCCTTCTGGACAGTGTTGATGTTGGGCTTCTGCTTTGCATAGTAAAGTCTTAACTTGCATCTGTGGATGCAGCGGCGAATGGTGTTGACTAACAAAGGTTTACTAAAGTAATCCCAAGCCCATGTTCATGATATCCATTACAAATGAATGACATTTTTTAAAAGAGTGATGTCTGAGTGTTCAGAGATCACATGCATTCAGAAGTGGTTTTCGTCTTGCCCTTTACGCACCGAGATTTGACCAGATTCCTTGAATCTTTTAAATATATTGCGCACTGTAGAGGGTGAAATGCCCCAAATCCTTCCAATTTGTCTTTGGGTAACATTGTTTTCAAAGTGCTGGATTACTTGCAGAAGTATCTGTTGGTAAACTGACAAGTGGTCTTTGCTCTTGAAAGACTAGGCTGTTTTTGGAGGCTCCTTATATACTATGACATGATTGCCTAACCTGTTTAACATCTCCTGTTTCACATTGCCTTGTTATTTTAACTCATCAGATTGTTATTAGTCTTAAATTACCCCTTTTTTGGAGCGTGTTGCAATCATCTGATTTGAAATTACTGTATAAAAAAAATGAAATTCACAAGGTAAAACATATAATATGTAGTTGTAGAGCTTTCAATATAGCAAAGGGTGATTATAATTTACAAATCACTCATTTTTGTTTTTATTAGCATTTATCATACTGTCCCAACTTTTTCGGAATTGGGGTTGTATACGTATGCCCTTCGCAAACTATACATATGCCCTTCATTGGTTAATTTCCCTAAAAAGTGTCAACACTGTGGCTCTGTGACACTCTCAAAACATTGGTCTGTTTGTTGGAGCCTCCCAACTGGCCAAATACATAACCATTGACTTAAACAATGGTGTGAGTTTGGGATGGGGCTATTCATTTGTTCAACCAAAAGAAGGAGGAGTGTTCATGAAAAAACTTTATTATATTCGTTTGATGATGCTAGTGGTGCAGAAATTACTCACTTTACCTTTAAACATTAATTGAATAATTTCTGCACAAGCAAGGTGGCACGAAACCAGTGGTTTCCAAATCTTTTCCCCAAACACTACTTCTGCCTATTCTGCCCCACCTGTCTGTCTTTGTTCAATAAAACAGGTCATCCCACCCCAAATTCGCATCATTGACCACGTTTACACCCACTTAATAAAATGATTTATTACAGGGTATATCCCAGAGTTTTACTTAAGAGGGAAACCCCACTATTGCAGCGCAATTCCGCTGCAGGTCACGATATAAAGTTAAGAAAACAAACACAGCAACTGCTCTGGAATATCTGGAAATAAAGCGAAGCAGCGGGGAATGAAAATAGTGAAGTCTTCCCTGGATACCATGTTTGTTATTTACACAAGCATCGCAGGGAAATTACGTTGATGTGGAGAAAGCTGCTTACTGACTGAGCCGCATGTATACAGGAGTAAAAAATACGCCGCTTATACAATGCATGTAAAAAGGGATGCTTGTTTATCTCAATAAGTCACTTTCTCGCAATAAACTGCTTTCTGGTGTCCATATAAACGTAGTCATTGTTTCACCCAGAATTTGACATGTCAGACCTCTCAAACAAACAGAGCAATGCTAAAAGCCCTACAGAGCCACAGTGGTCATTCTATGGGAAGTCAACCTACAGTATAAATAGCTTACATGGGGCCAAAGGAAGCATTCTTGCATTCCATCTGTGTTATTTTTTTAACGGAGTCACTATTGGCACTAGGTGTAAATGGCACCTGTCACACAGCATGGATATTTTCACACCAATAGTCTGATGGAAACAGAAATTAAAGACAAACTGCACCCCCAAGTGTCGCTGCAATGGTGTAGTGTGTAGTTGTGCTTTTTCCATGCGGACAACCTGGGTTCGATTCCACCTTTTCCCCATTCTGTTTCCTGTCTCCACTACTAATATTTCCTTTAATACTTATAGTAATAAATACAGTTAATATAAAGGTTGATTTCCTTGCAGTGATTTGTTCACGGTGAACTTCGGGGAGTCAAGAGAAAGGTTTGATCCGGGTAAAATTAACCATGGTTTTACTATAGTAATATTGTAGTAACCATGTTTTTTGGTGGAAGCCTTTATTTTATTGCAGTGAACAATGGTGTTACTACAGAAATATTGTGCTAATATAGTAACCATGTTTAATTTTGTGTTTACTATGATTTTACTACAAAAGACCATGGTGAACTATGATTACTGTAGTAAAACCATGGTTCATTTTTATAAGGGAAGGTTAGGGTTAGGTTTAGGGGTTAGTGTAGTTTGTCTTTGGGACTCTAAATAAACACAATAAACACACTGCAGCGATGCCCCTATATTGTATGTTAATATTTAATTAGCGGTGTAAATAGTATCTGCCACTATTTGCACCGGGGTGTAAAAAGCATCTAACACTATATGCACTTAGTGCACATAGCCTCTGCCATTTTTAAAATGATGGTCTATGTACACATCACATATGTACACATAGCATCATGCACCATGTTTTTAAGATGCCATGTCAAGTAAACAAAACAGGTACATCTGGAGGTTTGATAAGCATCCCAAGTATATGGAGTCAATTCCATTGCGCTTCCTCTAGCTGTTTGTAATATAAGAAAGCAGGAATGATCCTTATAGGTGTTTCTGCATATTAAACTGAGATAGAAGAAAGTGTTTTTACATAAAACTACACATTTTACAAACAAAAAACAAACAGCATCCTTAGGAGTAGTTTTATAATAAGAAACTCTTGAAGTGAGTGAGGATGACATGCAGCCTTCTATTCTCCTAAAAGCTCAAAATGTGTGTGTTCTCACATGTCAGGCGCATACACTTGTTTAGGTGTGTGTGTGTGTCTGTGTGTGTGTGCTGCATATTAGGTCTATTAGAAGCAGAGCTGCTATTAGCAACATAACCTTCTTCAGAAACGACAGGTGTTGGCAGCACCGTATTCCTGGCACTTTGCTGCATGTGACATCTTCATCGCCCCGATTAAAAAAGCCATCACACATTGCTAAATGACAAAGGCCTCTTACTGCAGGACCAAATGGCTGTCATTGATCTGAGCAAGATTTTGTAGAATTGTGGAACTATATGACTGAAGTACACAGCTAAGTATTTGTTAAAGCTATTAGCCACAAGAGGCTGTGATTGATTTTTTCCATGTATAAGGGGTGATAGACATGATGCTAAAACTTCCTTAATCGTGATAAATTCACTGACTGTAACACAAGCCTTGAGTGGCTTATTGCTTTTATAAAACGCTACAGCAATATGATAAAAGACAACAATGCTCAGTAAATAGTGACATTTAAGAATATTAATTATCAGAATAAACTATTCTTTCACAAAGCAATTTAGTTCACTATAGTCTAACGTTTTATGCATGCCAAAAAACAAAAATGATTTTCTTACCTACTCTTGTTTTCCAGTAAAAAGTAAATACAAAAATTCTAAACTTAAAACATGATACATTTACTAGGGAAGCAAAATTACATCAAGACTTTTTTCCATAACAATAAAAAACTATTTGACAATGGGGTTTATTTTTCTTGCTGCACTGGCAAATAGTTTTAAGCATAAACCACTTTATATTTTGTTAATTTTCTGTTCAAATAAACCTTTAATATCTTATGTAATTTTGCATCTTGAGTAAGACAAAAATACTAAGAAAATTATTTTTCTGTAGTGTATAGCAACTTGGTGGATTAAAATATAATTCATCTGATAGTTGTGCATATCAGCTATACCATGGTTTCAAATGAAGCTCTTCCAATCAGAATTTAGAGTCGGCACTGTCCATTTTATAAAACATTAAAAACCACAGAGAGCATTATAGTGTCCACTGTGATAACACTAATGCTGCTGTATTCACATTGGAGGTTGCTCTTTGTGTATTAATGGATATAATTTAGAAATGTAAATTTTCGTATGCAATGTACTTTAATGGAATGGTGTTTCATGTTAATGTTGGATGTTATTTTCACACACTAGAATAAACTTTACTGAGGATTGGGACTTCAAAAAACATGTCGAGGTAAAGTAAGGAAATGACTTTTTCCGTACGTTTTTTCTTATGCTGTGAATGGAAGATGCTTTGGGAAATAAATAAATAAATAAAGCAAATTTCAAAAGCAAGGGGGGCTGGAGGGGAACATTCACTTTTAAGGTTAATTGGAGCCAAAAGTGTCACATCAATCTAGCAGTTTACCAGAGGAAATTGGCCTGGCCTTTTGTTGAGAAATGGCGGCGATCACCACATGGGGTTTTTCTATAGACACTGGGTTGTTAAATTTGTAATGGGCTTATTGTGTTGCTGACCTGGTCTGGTCTGATGTATAACTCTCGGTAGTACAGGCAGGACCCTGCCACCTCCACAACTTGTATTAAATTCATATTTTAGGCCTCCTGGGGTGCGGTAACAACTCTCCTGTATGAAGTAGCTTGCACATCATGCCCTCGTGATTGTTCACATGAAGAGGTGGACATAGGAGAGCAGTCACATGTTTTCAGGTCAAAATAAAAGTCTCTGTGCCAGCAGTGTTTTGGATGGTAGCTTAACAAAGAGGTTGGTGGTTTCTATTGCTTCCTATTTTGAATTGATTGCATCAACTTGTTTTTGATAATGTGATGGCTGTCCCCTGTGTTTACATTTAATTTTAGAGTGGTATCAGACATTAGAAAAAAAAAAAAAAAACTTGGCTGCAATTCAAGGTCTCTGGGGTGTTTTCAAATAGGGAAGAACAAATCCTTATCCCCTTAGATGATAGCCCGGAATAATGATAATAAAAAAAGGATTACTCCTGGTCTAAAGAAGGGATCATGCTGAGCTCAGGTCTAATTGGTGAGTTCCTTTACAAAGTTGATCAAGTCCTGAGGCTAGAAGTTCGTGAACTGGTCAATTAATCTTTCTTCTCCTTTAATGACATGAGGGATTTCCTGTGGCTAGAGTCCAGCAAAAAGACAGACATAGTGCCCAAAGGATGTGGCGTCGCAGTACCAATTGAACCCCCCAATTAAAAAATGGACACCCCCAACCGTGCCCTCCTCTCCAGGTGCAAATTGGTCTGACCCAGACACAAAGGGAATGATCTTAACTATGAATTCTAATCAACTTTATAGCAGGACAGGGGAAAAAAGGAGAATTTTCCTCCATTAAATAGGATTGCCATGGTTTGAAGCTTTCCCCCACAAGGTCCAATAATTTCTTTGGATAAATAAAAAGGAACTTGTTTAAGCCCCCATGCTGAGTGGCAAAGAGTTTTGAGCTATTATGTTGTGGCACCCAGGTTTGAAACATTATGTTGCCTTCTGACTTTAGGATTAAAGGGTGGTGGATGAATGTCAGGATGGACCAAGCAGGATGAATAGGAGAATAAATGTGTTTGACATGGTTGGTTGGGTCATATAAAATCCAGGACTTTTCAAGGGTCACGCCATCAGACAGGGATCAAAGGTGAGCAAAGCAATGGAAGATTACTAAAACAATAGCAAATGCAACAATCTCATCAAAATAGACATGTGTATCGGAAATACGCATACACGTCTGGCTGCTCCTGTCTGCATTTCTTCCCTTTTAACTCCTATTTAATACGGGTGTAATGGTACACAGAAGTCACGGTTCGGTACATACCTCAGTTTTGGGGTCACGGTTTGATACGAGTTCAGTACAACAGGAAAAAGCAACAAATCCCAAATGCTAGGTTTCTTTTCATTTATTTTGAACAGACAGAAGTGCAAATTACATTTTGTTCCACCTAGCGGCATTTAGTCCCCCCTGAGGTAGTTGGTACAGTACAGCCTCCTTTAGTGTATTAAGCACTAAGCAGTAAACAGAATGCACTCTTGCATAGGCCATATTTTTTTGTATGGTTGATAAAAAACAAAAGGTATTTGGTCACAATCAGCTACAAAACTGAAAAGCATCTCTTGTGTTATAAAAGTACAAAATAAATAGAATAATGAAAAATACAACTTGTGCATTAGGAGAAGCCATTCTTGTTTTGGGTTGGTGCATAGATGATCTCTTCTTCTTCTGCTCTTTTTCCTGTTGTGGCGGTTAGCAAACAGCATTGCATTACTGCACACGCCCCATTCTGGATTGGAGTGTGGATAGTCTGTGACTGACTCAAGATGTATTCTTCATCTGACTGCATGCACCGAACCGTGACGTCAGTACCGTGACGGTTCGGGACAAATACATGTACCGTTTCACCCCTACTATTTAAGCATCTCTTAGTAATTGCTTAAGATAACCTGGTTCTACCCTGCAGGTGATCTGTCCAGAATCTGCATCCATGTGCTTAGTAGAATAATTAGACTATATGTTGAAATTT
This sequence comes from Myxocyprinus asiaticus, assembly GCF_019703515.2. Lineage (NCBI taxonomy): Eukaryota > Metazoa > Chordata > Actinopteri > Cypriniformes > Catostomidae > Myxocyprinus > Myxocyprinus asiaticus. The sequence continues at coordinate 21,876,746 of NC_059361.1, forward strand.
ATTCCTTTCATTCCCCTATTAAGTCGCCAACTACCTTAAATGACCAGTAAAACTGTTCAGTTTGTAGTACTAAATCCTGAAAGAGAATTAGCATTTTCAAGCCATGGGTTCCCTCTGGAATTTTTAATGGTTTTAAGTATAGCTTATAGAATAGAGACTTTCCCGCATTGTTCTACAACAGAAATTACAAACAGAAATTCTTTAAATGTGAATTTTGAAACAGTTGTGTGCATAAATAGCATAAATTCCTTAATAGCATAAATTCCTAACAAATTGCTACAGAACATGTCATTCGTCAAGCACATATGTGAGTTTACGTACTTGTAAAATTACAAATGAATGATGTGTAAATAATGGGACAACTGTTGTAGTTCTATTATAGCAACATGTTAGCAACTTACATTTAACAAGCAAGTAAACTTACATATGTGCTTGACGAATGACATGTTATGTAGTAGTTTGTTAGGAACATAGCTGTTTTAAAATTTACATTTGAGGTATGACTGTGTGTAATTTATGTTGGACAAAATGGAAAAGTCTCTTCAAGTAATTTTAACCACATACCTTATTTTACTGGAAATGTGTACAACAAAAACCACTATTGTAAAAACCTTTTAGAAATTCCTGAGGGAACCTGGCAAATTCGCTTTCTGGGTTTAACATGGTCACACGGGAAGTTGACATGTTGCTACCGAATGTAAATTTTTCTACTTTATCAACCCTATTCTTCCTAGTTATCTCCCATCACATCTGCCATCAGACATTTTTGAGGGTGTGTCAGCTGAACCACTCATATGGTACCCTCTCTGAACAGCTTAAAGCGGGCAGCGAAGCAAGGCTGAGCACGTGTGTGCTAAAACAGTGCCACTCTAGACGAATATAGCGGAACAGGTTCTGACTCATCACAACCTAGACTATTTTATTTTGTATTTTTTTTGGGGGGGGGATCGTAGTTGCCAGAACGCCATGCCCAGGTTCAGGAACTGTCCCAATTTAACCCCTGCTGATAGCGCTTTGTGTGAGCAGCCTCAGAGAAACGAGTTTTGGTCCTGTGGAAACCAGGAAGTAACCGCGTTCACCTAATCAAAGATGAGTGTGATTCAGAGGTTGCATTTTCACTCTAAGATTAGATTTTTACTCCACCAACTGTTTGGGTTGGGTTTGGGTGTATGGCCAATAAAACATGCATTCCTGTTGACTATCACATAATTTACAACTAAAAACTTGCTTTTGGTGCCACTTTGTGGATATTTCACCTTGAAACTGGAGCTCAAACGTGCCCTTATGTTCAACAACACTTCCAGCTTTGGGCACTCAGGGCAGTACTTTAAGTTAGTGCAGACCGATTTCAGCTGAAGAACTTTCAACCTACTGCTGCTGAATTCACAGTGAAATCAGTCTGCTGGGTTGGTCAATATCATGACTGAACAGCTCTATACAGTTTTTAAAATGATATGTATTTAACAATATGCACAACAACAACAAAAGGCACAAGACAGGTCCTGATAAATAACATACTGTATAGCCAAATCTCAGTTAAGGGCAAACATTATGACTACATTCAGAATGCAGTTTCCTTTTGAATTCACCTGCCTCCATTCTGAAGCATGTAATGAGGGCTAATGTGTTGTCAAGCCTGCCGAACATTGCTGGGGGATCTCTGTCAGGCTGGTGAGGCAATGCAGTAGTGCATGGCTCAGACAGAGGATCTTCCAGGTCAAGAATCCAGCCCTCGGCGATGTTTGAGTTCAGTGCCCTCTTATCAAGACCGGGGACCTCCAACAGCAAAACACAGGGTGCTCACGGATCCCTGTTTCAGAAGCCTCCCCTAAGCAGGCTACAGCGAAATTACTAGTTACTTTGCGAGTCATTGGACCACGTTTCAAAATCCCTAAGGCAAACCTGCCTTTGTCTACAACAGTGGAAGTAGACATTGGTAAATTCTCACACTGTGAGTTTACAAGCAGGGCTGAGAGTCAGTGATCCATGTTTCAGGCATTGCTACCATAGCCTTTAGAAAAGCTGCTTGACCGAGCTCCCTACCTCATTAGATTGATAACATGGGTCAGTCCTCTAAAGAGCTTAATGTCTGCTTCCGGACTCCATGTTGGTACATACAGAAATTACACTAAAACCACTACCATAGAGAGCTTTATCCTTAACACAAACTTTATACATTTAAAATTCTTTAATCTAATGACATTGGGAGGGTCAGGCCACTGAGGTGAGCATGATTGGCATTTGTAATTAAACAGAAAGCAATGGCACAGCATGTTGGCACTTGATATCATATCAGGTATTAGAATAAGAGTTAATGCTAGCTGCCTTCAACTTTGCTTAGAGTAGAAAGGAGAAACAAACAAACAAGGTTTCTCTTGCTTTGTAACTGGTCGCTTCAAGAGCCAGCTGTGACAATTAATGCTGTAGCTCACAAAGGCAAGAGGAAATAGGGAAAGTGGCACTGGGGACTTGTTTTTCCACCAGTAGGTGGTAGTCACATTACATCAGAGCACAAGGTTTGTCACGGCTCAGAGACATAAGTTCTCCCTATATGAATTACCCTAAAGGTTCCTTCCATTCTCTTCCTGAAAGTGATCAGCTATTGAGTCAAGCCCAGGACAAATGCAGTTTGAAAAACGATACTTTTTACAATACAAAGAGGAGCTCTTAAATTACCTTAAAGGAATAGTTCACCCAAAAATTTTAATTCTCCCATGATTTACTAATCATTAAGCCATTCCAGATGTGTTTGTCTTTCCTTCTTCAGCAGAACCTTAATGAAGATTTTTATGAGCATATTTCAGCTCTGTATGTCCAAACAATGCAAGTGAATGGGTGCCAACTGTTTGATGGTCCAAAAGTCATATAGTCAATCAATTAGTGTCTTCTGAAGCAAATCAATACGTTTGTGTTAGAAACAAATCGATAATTAAAAAGTTTTTAACTTTAAATCGTTACCAGCACTATGATGCTATTTCAAATGACCTAACCCTTGCGTGATGTTCGTTCCTCTGTTGTACACAAAGTGTGTGCTTCAGACTTCTCACATGAACACGCCATCTACGTGATGCGTCGACTGCTTACAGAAGAAAGATTAAATCATCTATTTTTTACACAAACCTATCAATTTGTTTCAGAAGACATTAATTGATCACTTGCATTGATCACTTGCATTGTAATTGATCACTTGCATTGTATGGACCTACAGAGCTGAAATGTGCTTATAAAAATCTTTATTTCACTTTTGCTGAAGAAGGAAAGACATACACTTCTGGGAGGGCTTAAAGGTGAGTCAGTCATGAGAGAATTTTCATTTTTGGGTGAACTATTCCTTACATTTTTTTACTTTTTTTTTATCTGATGTTATGTTTGATCTATTTTATTTGGAAAGCTTTGTTTGGAGTTCCTTATGGGCTTTAAGTCAATTAAAGTCTTTTTACCATTTAAACAACTTTAAATAAAACATAAGTCAATCAGTCTTACCATCACAAAAAATGGTACTGTTTAAGGTACAAGTGTCACTGGCGTGGTACACTCAACAGGAAATTTTCTGTACCTCTACTTAAAATGTAAACAATTTAACCGTAAAAATCTATTTTGTACCTTTAAAGGTATGTTTTGTTCCTCTGAGAAAAAAAGTAAAAAATATAATTATATTATAATTATAATTATATATATATATATATATATATATATATATATATATATATATATACACACACACACACACACACACAGGCAGCCAAAAGATTGGAATAATGTACAGATTTTACTCTTATGGAAAGAAATGGATACCCTTATTCACCAAAATGGCAATCAACTGATCACAATGTATAGTTAGGACATTAATAATGTGAACAAATAATTAAAACGTATTAAAATTACTATTACAATTTGAATTTGAATGTTTTTTTTGTTTTTTTTTCAGAACTTCTTAAACTACTTCAAAGAGTTGTCATCAAAAAATTCTCCACGTGCATCAATGACAGCTTTGCAGATCCTTGGCATTCTAGCTGTCAGTTTGTCCAGATACTCAGGTGACATTTCACCCCACGCTTCCTGTAGCACTTGCCATAGATGTGGCTGTCTTGTCGGGCACTTCTCATGCACCTTACAGTCTAACTGATCCCACAAATGCTCAATGGGTTTAAGATCCATAATACTCTTTTCCAATTATCTGTTGTCCAATGTCTGTGTTTCTTTGCCCACTCTAATCTTTTCTTTTTGTTTTTCTGTTTCAAAAGTGGCTTTTTATTTGCAATTCTTCCCATAAGACCTGCACCCCTGAGTCTTCTCTTTACTATTGTACATGAAACTGGTGTTGAGTGGGTTGAATTCAATGAAGCTGTCAGCTGAGGAAATCTGAGGCATCTATTTCTCAAACAAGAGATTCTGATGTACTTATCCTCTTGTTTAGTTGTACATCTGGCCTTCCACATCTCATCCTGTCCTTGTTAGAGCCAGTTGTCCTTTGTCTTTGAAGACTGTAGTGTACACCTTTTGTATGAAATCAATTTCAAGCAATGTATAGCCTTCGTTCCTCAAAACAAAGATTGACTGACGAGTTTCTAGATAAAGCTGTTTTTTTTTTTGTTTTTTTTTTTTGTTGTTGTTGCCATTTTTGACCTGATATTAACCTTAAGACATGCCAGTCTATTGCATGCTGTGGCAACTCAAAAATAAACACATAGACAATGTTAAGCTTCATTTAACGAACCAAATAGCTTTAAACTGTGTTTGATATAATGGCAAGTGATTTTCTATTACCAATTTAGCATGATGTTGTAGTGATGGCTGCTGGAAATGGGGCCTGTTTAGATTTGATCAACAATGACTTTTTGCAAATAGTGATGGTGCTGTTTTTACATCAGTAATGTCCTGACTATACTTTGTGATCAGTTGAATGCCACTTTGGTGAAATAAAGTACCAATTTCCTTCTGAAACAGCAAAATCTGCACGTTATCCCAAAATTTTGGCCGCCTGTGTGTGTGTGTGTGTGTGTGTGTGTGTGTGTGTGTGTGTGTGTGTGTGTGTGTGTGTGTGTGTGTGTATATATATATATATATATATATATATATAGGGTTGGGGAGTAACGGAATACATACTATTAAAATATTAAAATACAAAATATAAGTAACTGTATTCCACTACAGTTACAATTTAAATAATTGGTCATTAGAATACAGTTACATTCAAAAAGTATTTTGATTACTGAAAAGATTACTTTGCATTTTATTGTCATTTTTTCATTTAATATTTAGTCCTTTCAGATGGAAAAATGTATACATATAAATGATGCGATCCAATGTGCATTTGAACAGCAGTGAAACACGTTCTTATGATGTGTTACATTCATACGAGCAGACAGAGAAGTAAGTTCGAAGTAAGTTTGGAGCAGAAGAAATAGAAATAAACCTTGTGTAAATTATCAGATTTATGCTAAGCTAAAATGCTATTTCTAGCCATTTCTTTTACCAGGCATGATCATTATCAAGAAAATTCACGTTAGATCATAATTTCTTTTTTTCTAATAACACCTTTGATATTAGGGCAAAAATCGTATTCTTGATAAAAAAAATTTTATTGTTTGCTTGTAAAAATATAAAAAACAATCCTTAAAACAGGATCAATTTGATTTATCTTGTTTTAGAAACAACACTGCATAAGATATTTAGGTTTTTCAGAGAATGTATTTTTAACATGTGTATTGTGTGTTTCTGTACTGGCAGAGTTTTTATAGTCAAAACAAGTGAAAAATCTACCAGTGCTGAAGAAGTAATCCAAAGTATTTAGAATACGTTACTGACCTTGAGTAATCAACAGAATATGTTACAAATGACATTTTACAGCATATATTCTGTAATCTGTAGTGGAATACATTTCAAAAGTAACCCTCCCAACCCTGTATATATATTGCCATCCCAGTGACACCATTGTACCATAAACAATATAATTTTTTTTTTTTTTCTGAGAGGGCATTTAGACATTTAAACTATTGCTATCTATATCTATCCAGTGTATGTATTTATACCAACTAAGAAGGCTTTAGTTACAGCATAAGAGCAGTACTGAAGGGCGATTGAAGAGTATTTTCGCTGGATGGCGTAGATTTGGGAGTTTGTATTTCCTCACATGGTAGAGGTGTCTCGAACTTGCAGAGTTTGATATTAATCTGTGTGAGAGCATAAGTATTGACTAATTATTAATTTTATGTGGCACTCACTGCTTAGTTACATTCAGATTAAGTTCATGTTTTCAAAATGTTGAGGAACAGTGTTGTATTTCATCTTTTATTGAACACAGAGGGGAGAGAGTTCATCAGGTCATGTGTGTGTGTTCACATCTGTCAATGTGATGATGAACATTAAGTTTAAATAATTTTATTTAGTTTCTAAATGTTGTACAAGTGTGTATTCTTTAAGGTGACTGATAAATTGTAAATTGATGTTTAAGATGTCTAAATGTGCAATGATCAGAAACAAGAATGTAATGTGTATTTGAGTTATTTTATTTCATTTCACTTATTAATTAACTTTAACAGCCTTATATTGCATGTTTTGAATACAAATGTTATATTTGTATTTTGTTTCTATTGGATAACAGGCTGATACCATTGTCTATGTTGTATGATGTCCATTAATGGGATTTTGAATTTTAGTTATCATATGGTATCCTACACTACTATACACTATACACTACTTATTGATCACACAATTAGCCTTTCTGCCTGATTTATTGCTGATTTTTGTAAAAAGGGGGGAAAAGAGAGACTCCCTTAATTTGAAGAGAACAATCTTTAATTTTCCTGTTCTAACTTCCCCAAAATATGCATATTTTAATTCTGCGCTGTTTCAAGTGCAGTCTGGAATAAAAGAACACAATTTAAGAATTTATCCTGTGCCCTGTTTCATCCTTATTTCACACTTCGGGCCACACACACACACACACACACACACGTTGGTGAAGGTATCATTATGAGGACTCTCCATAGATATAATGATTTTTATACTGTACGAACTATAGATTCTACCCCTAACCCTACCCCTAAACCTAACACTCACAAAAAACTTTCTGCATTTTTACATTTTCAATAAAACATAATTTAGTATGATTTTTAAGCGATTTGAATTAGGGGACACTAGAAATGTCCTCATAAACAACATTTATAGCATAATACCCTTGTAATTACCAGTTTATAACCTAAAAAACTCCCCCCCCCCCCACACACACACACATACATATATATATATATATATATATATATATATATATATATATATATATATATATATATATATATATATTTACCATAATTATGTTTGTAACATTATTCCTCAGAAAAACTATAATGTAAAGAGTAAAACTGTCTTCAACCATGAGATAAAATTTTTAATGTTACTGTAGATTAATTTGGTACAATGCACTTTAAGAGACACATAGCTTTGGGCTTTCATGATATACAACTAAACATGCATTGTGGCTGAGGATATACAGCACTCAACAACAGAGAGTGTCTTATATGTATGTACATGTTGGATATATTCTAATTTGTCTATAGTGTATGCACACATGGCTGGGTCAAGTGTAGAGTCAAGTTTTTTTGGCCATGCCTCGCAGTGAGTGGACTGGATGGAGAGTAATTATTTGTGGTGAGTCGAGGGCCCTGGGGGTTGCAGGGTGGGCTGAGGAAGCATGGGGAGCGGTGAGATGGAAAGCATGCCAGTCCCGCTCACGCTTGATGCTCAGTGAATCTGAAAGGTCATGTCATGTTTTCTGGCAATTGACTCGATGGGTTTAGATTCTGCAGCATAAGGCTGGTACGGCTTTGTGTATGTGTGTGTGTGTTTGCGTGTGTGTGCTTCTGCTCCACACATTTACTGGGAAATATGCCCCTGGGTTGTTTTCCGCATTGACCTTATTACCCTGCAATGTGACGAGCTTGCCACAGAACTTGCTATCTCTCTCTCTCTCTCTCTCTCTCTCTCTCACTCACACACACAAACACACACACACACACCCTCTCCCTCGATTTCTCTACCTTAAAAGCATTTCTAACGCTAGAAATAACAATTAAAATATCAAAGAACATACACATTTCTGAATTGACTTAATTGTTTTATATGCCTCGACGAACAGGAAAGATGGGGGAGGTGGGTGAAACAGCAAAGAAAAGAAGCATTTTTCTACCCCTGTTGTTCTAAATGAGAGGAGACAAACATAGAGAGGGCAATATTAGCACATTTAATTAAGGCCAATCGCAATCATCAAACACACGCAGCTCAAATACATCCAGCAGCCTGGATAAACCACACAGGACCGCCATCTGCATATGGCTCCATTCTCTGATATATCTCCTGCCTCGCAGCCATTTCTCAGAGTGTAATTTACCAGAACAATGAAATTTTAACCTTTTCCCCTCCCTCATCATCAGGGACTTTAAGTAATTTAACTGGAAATGAAGAAACACATCTGTGTCTTTTACGGCAGAGGACATGCCATAAAAGCCAAGTGGCTCAGTTAAAAAAGAACTTCTCTCTCTGAATGAATCCCAACTATGCTCGCAGTGTCGTGTAACTTAAATGTTAATCATCTTCAGATTGCTAGGGGAAGCTTTGTTTGAGAGCAGTTCCTTATGGACGTATACATTTAAACTGTTGCCCTTGGTGACAAAGTGGTCATTGAATTCCACATTATGACATTGTTACAGTCTTACAGGGAGTAGTTTGTTATCCATACTAATCTCTCTCTCTCTCTCTCTCGCCATTCATTTACCCTCACACTATGCTTCTGTCTCGCTCAGCAGCCTAGTGGCAGAGCTCCAGAATCACTTAGATCATTTTACCTAGGGCACAGAGAGGGCAAAAAGAAGCCACTGACCCCCGCTTGCCCATGCAGGGCTTTACGCCTCGCTGGCTTTTCTGGTGTGACATTTTTCCCCATATCTGCCCCCCAATGCACGATTCCCCGTCCGACCAACTACAGCAGCGTGCGCGGTTGGGGTTGGGGTTGGATCATTGTCTGCACAGATATCAATCAAGTGAACAGTAGCCTGGGTCAATCTCCTGTCAGAACGTTTGTAACTCACCACTATGGCACTCATGCAAAATGACAATAATGACAGAATGCCACAAGTGATATCAAATCGAATATATTTTTTTATTTGTAAATAAGAGAAAGCTGAGGAGAACTTGTGTCCACTCCTCCATTTCTCAGCATCTGACCCGATGTCACCTGACTGCCCTCTTGGCACATTCTTGCGTGACCTGGAAGCCCTCCTTCTGCGAAGACAAACACAGCCCCTGCTACGAGTCATGTGATGGTCATGACATTATTAAAAGATCAATTGTGCCTCAAAACATTGCCTGTTCTCTGTAGCGCACTGACTGCGACAGATGGGACTTATGAAGACATGACTTTAATATATATTTAAAGAGGTTTTACTGACAATGATCTAGTGAGACAAACATATTCTAAACCTATGGCTTTGACAAAACCCTGACCCAAACTGAAGTTATGGCTGTGCTGATGTAGCTTATTCTAGAAAACATGGATTGATTAGAATCAGGATTGTCACAAATGCCATGTTTTACACTATATATATATATATATATAGTTGAAGTCAGAAGTTTACATACACCTTAGCCAACTAAATTTAAACTCAGTTTTTCACAATTCCTGACATTTAAACGTAGAAAACATTCCTTGTCTTAGGTCAGTTAGGATCACTACTTTATTTATGAATGTGAAATGTCAGAATAATAGTAGAGAGAATGATTTATTTCAGCTTTTATTTCTTTCATCACATTCCCAGTGGGGCAGAAATGTACATACACTTTGTTAGTATTTGGTAGCATTGCCTTTAAATTGTTTAACATAAGGGTCAAATGTTTTGGGTAGTCTTCCACAAGCTTCTCACAATAAGTTGCTGGAATTTTGGCCCATTCTTCCAGACAGAACTGGTGTAACTGAGTCAGGTTTGAAGGCCTCCTTGCTCGCACATGCTTTTTCAGTTCTGCCCACACATTTTCTATTGTATTGAGGTCAGGGCTTTTTGATGACCACTCCAATACCTTGACTTTGTTGTCCTTAAGCCATTTAGCCACAATTTTGGAGGTATGCCTGGGGTCATTGTCCATTTGGAAGACCCATTTGTGACCGAGCTTTAACTTCCTGGCTGATATCTTGAGATTTTACTTCAATATATCCACATAATTTTCCTTCCTCATGATGCCATCTATTTTATGAAGTGCACCAATCCCTCCTGCAGCAAAGCATCCCCACAACATGATGCTTCCACCCCCATGCTTCACGGTTGGGATGGTGTTCTTCGGTTTGCAAGCCTCACCCTTTTTCCTTCAAACATAATGATGGTCATTATGGCCAAACAATTTTTGTTTCATCAGATCAGAGGACATTTCTCCAAAAAGTAAGATCTTTGTCCCTATGTGCACTTGCAAACTGTAATCTGGCTATTTTATGGCGGTTTTTTGAGCAGTGGTTTTTTCCTTGCTGAGCAGCCTTTCAGGTTATGTCAATATAGTACTCATTTTACTGTGGATATAGAAACTTGTCTACCTGTTTCCTCCAGCATCTTCACAAAGTCCTTTGCTGTTGTTCTGGGATTGATTTGCACTTTTTTCACCAAACTGCGTTAATTTCTAGGAGACAGAATGCGTCTCCTTTCTGAGCAGTGTGATGGCTGCGTGGTCCCATGGTGTTTAAACTTGCGTACTATTGTTTGTACAGATGAACGTGGTACCTTCAGGTGTTTGTAAATTGCTCCCAAGGATGAACCAGATTTGTGGAGATCCACAATTTTTTTCTGAGGTCTTAGCTGATTTTTCTTTTATTTTCCCATGATGTCAAGCAAAGAGTCACTGAGTTTGAAGGTAGGCCTTAAAATACATCCACAGGTACTCCTCAAATGTACTCCAATTAGCCTATCAGAAGCTAAATTAGGCTTGACAGAATTTTCTGGAATTTTCCAAGCTGCTTAAAGGCACAGTTAATTTAGTGTATGTAAACTTCTGATCCACTTGAATTGTGATATAGACAGTTAAAAGTGAAACAATCTGTCTGTAAACATTTTTTGGAAATACTTGTGTCATGCACAAAGTAGATGTCCGAAACGACTTGCCAAACTGTGGGGTGGTTAAAAAATTTGTTTTAATGACTTCAATCTAAGTGTATGTAAACTTCTGACTTCAGCTATATATATATATATATATATATATATATATATATATATATATATATATATATTATGTGTGTGGTTTATTAATTATTTATAGAAGTTCAAATAGGACAGTGCTATTCAATTAACATTGTAAGTGGTCCATTTTCTAAAGTATTTAAAAAAGTCAGAAGTCATAACTTAACTTAGCAGTCAAAATGTTTATAATTCAACAATTATTGTTTATTTATTTATTTATTTGCATAGTCCTTTTCACAAACAAATTGTTCCAGAGCAGCTTTACAGAGAATAAAATTGTCTTACAAAACCCCAGTGAGCAAACCAAAGATGAAAAGTCTGTGACAAGGAAACACTTCCTAAATTAATAATAATAGGCTAATGGTGATGATGATTATGTAAACTCACTCTTTTCATAAAGAGGCAATAGCATAATGTTAGATTACCATAACATCTCCTTTCACGTGAGTGTTAATCACATTGGCTGGCTGCTGCATAAGTGAACATATGTGACTGGGAAAACAAAAGTAGCTGACTGTAAACTCGTTTCCACATGATGCCGTTATCATGAGTGTGTGTCTTCTATCTACTGTGCAGGAGAATCAATAAGCCACAGATGAACTGATTCATTGTTTCCTGAGATTGTAATGCAGTCTAAATATATTTACACTGCCTCTATGCATTAAATAGTCTGTGTATTAAATAGTCTAGTCATTTTCATTGTAATATGCCGTTTCAGATGCTCTGTTTCTCCACGTTGAGAAAAAAGCACAATGTTTTTTATTAACTAAATTATTATAAAAACAGTTATACACCTTCCACATTATATGGAACCAATCTTAGACTCATGCAAAACAAAAAATAGGAGAAGTTAATTCTTAACTCTTTTCTAAATGAAACCAGGACTGTTTGTTGATGGAAGACAAATTATTCATGTGATTATCTAATCAGCCAATCATGTGGCAGCAATGCAATGCATAAAATCATGCAGATGCGGGCCAGGAGCTTCAATTAATGTTCACATCAACCATCAGAAAAAAATTTGATCACAGTAATTTCAACCATGGCATAATTGTTGGTGCCAGATGGGCTGGTTTGAGTATTGCTGTAACTGCTGATCTCCTGGGATTTTCACGCACAACAATATCTAGAGTTTACTCAGAATTGCTCCAAAAACAAAACACATCCAGTGAGTGGCAGTTCTGCGGATGGAAACGTCTTGTTGATGAGAGAGTTCAGCAGAGAATGGCCAGACTGGTTCAAGCTGACAGAAAGGCTACGGTAACTCAGATAACCACTCTGTACAATTGTAGTGAGCATAATAGCATCTCAGAATGCACAACATGTCGAACCATGAGGCAGATGGGCTACAACAGCCCAACAAGATGTCGGGTTCCACTTCTGTCAGCCAAGAACAGAAAACTGAGGCTGCAGTGGGCACAGGTTCACCAAAACTGGACAGTTGAAGACTGGAAAAATGTAGCCTGATCTGATGAATCTCAATTTCTGCTGAGACATACAGATTGTAGAGTCAGAATTTGGCATCAACAGCATGAATCAATGGACCCAACCTGCCTTGTGTCAACAGTCAAGGCTGGTGGCGGTAGTATAATGGTGTGGCTTGGCACGCTTTAGGCCCGTTAATACCAATCAATCATCGCTTGAATGCAACAGCCTCTTTGAGTACTGATGCTGACCATGTGCATCCCTTCATGGCCTCAATTTACCCATCTTCTAATGGCTATTTCCAGTGGGATGCCCAGTGTTTCTTTAGTGTTTGGAGGCACCACTGGTTAAGAGTAAACTGGTAAAGGAATATTCCAGGTTCAACACAAGTTAAGCTCAATCAACAGCATATGTGGCATAATGTTGATTACCACAAAAAAATTTTCTGACTCATGCCTCCTTTAAAAAAAAAAAAAGGCAAAAAATGGCATCTACAATGGAAGTGAATAGGGCCAATATTTGGAGGGTTTAAAGCCAGAAATGTGAAGCTTAAAATGTTATAAAAGCACCTTAATTATTCTGTTAAAAATCGTGATCATATTATTTGAGCTGTAAAGTTGTGTAAATAATCGTTTTTATGGTTGTTGTTGTATGGTTTTAGAGTTTATGGTGTGATGTTGTCATGGCAACAAAGTTGTAAAATTGGATATAACTTTACACAGAAAAGGACAGTATTTTTTTCATATAAAATCATGTTAACATGCTTAAAGTTTATGTCTTGTGGCAATACTTTTGAAACAGAGTATTTTAACATTTACAAATCAGCCCCATTCACTTCCATTGTAAGCCCCTTACTGTAACCCAGATTATTTATTTGATTTAAGAAAAGGAGGGACAAGTCAAAATATTTTTTTGTGGTAATCAGCATTATGCCACAAATGTAATGCACAGGTTTGTATGGGAAATAAGTGGTATCTTTAGCTTTCAGAGACCTCTGAGCATCACCGACATTAATGGAATGGAATGTTTTAAAAGTTAGCATGAAGACTGACGATGTAGACTAAGAGCCAGCAGAGTGTTCTTTGGCAGATCCTTCTTGCGGCCTCCAGGGAGGATGGTGTTGAGTGCTTGTAGAGCAGATATATAAGGGGCACTGCCACGGTTGAGGAGTTTAGATTTTTCTCATATTCTATAAGCCCGGAGCCATGGAAGTTGACTGAGGAGAGGTGAAAAGGCAGAAGTGTGTTTGTGTGTGTGTGTGAAAGAGAGAGGGGAGGAAAGGGTGAACCAGAAAAGCAGGACACACTGTGCCAGGTTCAACACGTGTCTGCAAAAGCCTAGAGGTTCTACAACAATCTGTTCCACTTGGTTCACTGCAATGCTGTGACCTCGATTTCTGGACTGCTGTTGAGAGGCTCCTTGCACTCAGGCTTGACACAAGCACAGGACTGCCCTTCTCACTGCCGCCCCACCTTTGCCAGGGTGTGTGTGTATGGAGAGGGACGTGCCTATAAAGTAGTGCAGTTGGTGCAGAATAGTGGTGCTTTCTCTGCCCCCTGTCTAGTGCGGGATCAACATCTCTGCAGTTTGGTAGTGCTGAAAAGTGACACTTTCAACTGGGGTCAATTGGACCCCTGCCTCTGGATTTGAGATGGCAGCCATGACGAGGGGTAATCTCAGGATGAGGAAATAATTGGCTTTCTGGAGGAACAGTCAGACCAGGCAGTGGAGGTAGGAGAGAGGGTTGTGAAACACTAGGGGTCAGTGGAAGTCCACAAAACCATTCCAAGTATGTGAAAAATAAACCCTAATACCGTAGAACTGCAAGCTAGGTTCCTAACATAGGATGGCCTACTGATGCAGTATGGAGCACACTGGATAGATGTGTGTAAGATTTGTGGGAAAATTATGAAATATGTTAAATAAGGTATAATTTCTTCCCCATGTCCACTCCTGCTCATACTTGAGGTTAGGGATTTTAACATACCCCTAACACTAGGGATTAACTTCGGCACATAACTTGTCACACACCGTTTGTGCTACTGACAGTGGCAAGTTACTCAAAAAGTAATCCACTACAAATTACTTACTAATTTTCTAAAATTGTAATCAGATAAGTGAATTTAATGTTACTTTGTGACAAAAGTGTTTGTTTTTCTGTTTAACAAATTCAAAATAATGTCTATAGTTCCTCCATTGTCGCACGCAAATCATACACTCAGAACCATGTTTCTCCCCTACAATGATTCTTTAGGGGGAACCCACCCTTGAGCTGTCACAGAAACACAAACAGACATATACATAAACATAATTCATGTTTTATATGCGTTCTATGTACAGTAATTAATATTAATTTAGAAGTATGTGTAACTCAAGTAATGTACTTAAACTGTAATCTGATTACAATAATTTAAAATGGAATGTGTTGCTCTCATTTTTGTACTAAATAGTAATTAGATTACAGTGATTAATTACTTTGTAATTATATTACACCCAGTGCTGCCTACGGACATGAATATTACCTAGAATCATGCTGTTTGTCGATGAGAGGAGTCTCATATTTTCTAATCTAAGTGATCAGATTTACGATTTTATTTTAAGGAGAATATTTGGCAATAAAACATTTGACATTATTTGGTGAACAAATCCTGTAGATTTGCAGGGATCAAAGCCATATCTATGGAGTGAATATCATAGAGATTTGGGGGCCAGTAAGCAACACCCTAGCAACCACCCAAAACACCCTAGCAACTGCATAGCAATGCGCTTGCAACCACCCAATACAGGAGCATCAAGGCAGAAACTTTAGCACGGGCAAGCATCAGTTACATTCAGAGTTGGGAGGGTTACTTTTTAAATGTATTCCACTACATATTACAGAATACATGCTGTAAAATGTTATTTGTAACATATTCCGTTAGATTACTCAAGGTCATTAACATATTCTAAATACTTTGGATTACTTCTTCAGCACTGGTAGATTTTTTCACTTGTTTTGACTATAAAAACTCTGCCAGTACAGTAAGACAAAATACACATGTTAAAAATACATTTTCTGAAAAACCTAAATATCTTATGCAGTGTTGTTTCTAAAACAAAATAAATCAAACTGATCTTGTTTAAAGGTTTTTAGATATTTTTACAGGAAAACAATACAAAAATTATTATCAACAATATGATTTTTGCCTTAATATCAAAGGTCTTACTTAAAAAAAAAAGAAAAAAAGAAAAATAAATTATGATCCAACGTGAATTTTCTTGATAAAAAAATATGATCGTGCTTGGTAACGTGCATGTAAAATGGCTAGAAATAGAATTTTGGCTTAGTGTAAAGCTGACAATTTACACAAGGTTTATTTCTATTTCTTCTGCTCCAAACTTACTTCAAACTTACTTCTCTGTCTGCTCGTATGAATGTGACACATCATAAGAAAGTGTTTCATCGCTATTCAAATGCACTTTGGATCGCATCATTTATATGTATAAATGTTTTCCATCTGAAAGGGCTAAATATTAAATGAAACAAATGACAATAAAATGCAAAGTAATCTCTTAAGTAATCCAAATACTTTTTGAATGTAACTGTATTCTAATTACCAATGATTTAAATTGTAACTGTAGTGGAATAATTTTGTATTTTAAATACGTAATCCCGTTACATGTATTCCGTTACTCCCCAACCCTGATTACATTTACTTCAGAAAATATAAAAACCTTCCTACTATTCTTACTCTTGTCAGTCATCATTGTCATAATTTTCACTACAATCACCATAATCTTTAACATAATCATTAAATACATTGTCTATGATTATGTCTAAAGACATTAATGTCTATAATACCGTACTATTGTTCTAAATGGCTATTTCAATGACTAAACAACATAATTTCTATTGCATGCCTGACAAACCAATAGGCATTTTCTCTGTTACTCATCTCTCACCTCCCTTTCTCCTTGCCTTTCTCTCCAATTTGCTCCAGACTAATTATGGTGGAGTTTGAGTATTTTTACTGCCAGCAATTCTGTACCACCAAAGTGCTTCACTTAAACAGCGGTGATATGGGGCTGTGGTAATTATCTAATTGTTTGAGCCATGTCTGTCTTTGATTTATGGTGTTGCATCAGAGCCTGACCTGATTTATAATGAGGTCTCCCCACTTGTGAAAATCTGAACCTGAATTGTGTGGCACAAGCCCAATTATTTCTCTGTGAGGTTTTGGTGGCTGTTGACATTGATGGTGTGCATTCTCAATAGTTGCCTACCAGCTTTTGCCTAACCACAATAATATGATCTATCATTTTAGAATATACCTACCTCCCCTCTCTCACTTACAACAGCGCAAAACACGCAGACTCCATCATTCCTCACTGCAAACAGGACAATATTTCTTCATCGCTGCTGTGCTAAAGATGTTTTGTGTATTCACTCATCTCTGGCATTGGGGTGCACAGATTCCCCCTACTCAATGGTTCCAGCTGCCAGACTGGGACTGCCAATCTTACTAATATTTCTTCGGGGAGAACGACAACAGGGGCAGCAAAGGACGCGACACCCCTGGGCCCCATAAATCCCGCCCGCTCCCGATTACCCAGTTCAGGCTACAATGTCAAAGAACTGGCCATTAAGTGGAGCAAGTTGCTTGGCACCAAGGACAAAACTGACAGGAAACATAAGGCCCCCATTTGCAGCCCGGACAGCAGGAGGGAACGGGCAGTGCCGCGTGAGGACATGCACGACACACAGATGAGACGGCCCCTCTCAAATTAGCACTGAGCAGGGTGACTGCCACAACACCGGCTGATGAAGAGACGCGTGGCTGGCACTATTTGCGCTGCTAAGGCATTCATCAAATTAATTACTGCTGCGCCCAACCACCTCTCTGATACCTCTTTATTTTGAGTCCTGTAAATGGGGCCTCAGACGAGTCCTGACAGGGAGCCCTAATACACACACTGCCTCTACCCCAGCAACATAATTAATTGAAAACTTTGCCGGCTTGACAAATTGGAATGATGAATCTATCTTCTATGAATAGCTTAAAGAAAGAGAGAAAGGGAAAGAAAAAAAATGCATAATCAGTCAAAAATGTAGAAGCAACAATTCTCTCTCTCTGGCTTTGCAGTGTATTGAGAGCCATTAGGGCCGAGAGAAACCATGGCGTGGTGAAAAGACTGTCTTTCCATCCATCTGCATCTCGATTGATAACTTTGTCTCTCCAATTTAATAGAGCGGTCAAAGTGCAGCTTTTCCTCTGTATGATTCAAGAGAAATAAAAAGAGGTAAGATCATTAATCATGCACTTGCTCTCTCTCTCTCTTTTTTTTTTTTTTTTTTTTTTTTACAGTGGAATATAGATGGGTAGGATTCTGTGGTGTCTCTCCAATTCTAACAATGTTTATGGTTTGTATTGAAGTTGTTTTTTTAGTAAAACCTTTTTCATGAGACCAATCAAGCTTGTAAAGAGTGTTAACACTCACATACATGGAGATTGTTTTTTCAACATCAAGATATTAGGTTAAAATAATGTATAAGAGAAAGTGTGTGTGTGTGTGTGTGTGTGTGTGTGTGTGTTTGTTTGTGTGTTCCCCAATTTCTCTGTTCATGTCAATGGTTCTGCGGCTTGACAAATTTTTTAAAGTACAAACATTCCAGTCTCTTAATTAATATGAAGTTATGAAAACTGCATAATATATACTGTATATATATGTGTGTGTGTGTGTGTGTGTGTATATATATATATATATATATATATATATATATATATATATATATATATACACATACAAGATAATGATAAATAATAGAAAATTACGTACCTTTTATGACATTGTTTATGCCATTGTTTTGTAGTCAAATATCCCCTTTGACTTTCACTTCTCATGGCTCTGATGATGTTGATGGCCATAATTTCAGAAGTGCTCTGAGTTAGGTGAAGGTCTTTGCTAAAAACCCATGTTCAATTAATATGGCATCTTCAGTAAAAAAAACTAAAAACATAATTATCATATTTTTGGGCCCTGGGCTGTTTATGATAAACACTATTTTTTGCATCTTTTGTTGAATTATGAGTCAAGAATAGACTATACCATAGAGTGTATATTAATACTAAGCTAAACCTGTTGTCTAAAAGAGAGAGGACATTGGATCTGATCATCTGTCATTTATCTTTATCTAATCAAACCCAAAGCTGTAGAAGTACATTGTAAACTCTTTATTTTTCTGTAGTATGAAATACAAATGCAGAAGTAATGTAGTGTAGTGTTCAAAACTATTAATAAACAAAACTTTCAATAATGTCATTTATGCATACGCATACATACTCACATTAAGCAACTGTCAACCCAAAGAACCCTTTCTTAAAAATAAAAGGGTTATTTTTTCTGTAAATATTTGTAAATAGATCCTTTTTGGTAGAAAGGGTTATTTGGAGCTGAGTAAAGAACCCTAGGGTTCTATATATAACCCCAAAGAACCTTTTTTTTTTGTAAGAGTGTGTGTACTGTAGAAACAGATTAGTCTTTGTAGATACATAAAGTGCAAATAACTAACTTTATCACCACTTTATAATTTGCTTTGTATTTATGTATGTGTGCACAAAGTATTTGGTATTTGCTTTTGTGGTATTTTTTCCAGTTGTGTGTGTGTGTGTGTAGATGTTTGTATTTATGTGCATGTGTTTGTAAACAAACATACTGTCATGTCATTCTTATGTTTTCCCCAAGGACTATTATTTTGAAAGTGTTTTGTAATCCTTGTCATGTCTGTTTTCCTGGTTTTCCTCCTGATTGTTCCCAGCTGTTTCTTGTTTAGGCATTTAACCTTGTGTACATATCGCCTCCTGCGGCTCCGCCCCCTGGTCCTCAGCCTACTGCGGCTCTGCCTGCTCCTTCTCCTGAGCCTCCTCCTGTGACTCTGCCTCCCTGAGAATCGTTTGGCTCCACCCGCTCCGTCTCCTGAGACTCCTGCGGCTCCGCCCGCTCCGTCTCCTGCGGCTCCGCCCACTCCACCTCCTGAGCCGCATACTGCTCCGCCTCCTGCATCTCTGCCTTCTGAGACTCCATCCCTTGAGACTCCAGTGACGCCGCCTCCTGCTTCCTGAGCTGCATACTGCCCCACCTCCTGAAACTCCATCCCCTGAACCTCCTGTGGCTCTGCCTCCTGCGACTCCGCCCCCTTGAGCCTCATGCTGCTCCGCCTCTTGAGCCCCCCTGTGGCTCTGCCCTCTGAGATTCCAATATCCCACTCTTCCCTGTCGGGCCCTGCTCCATAGCCCACGAATGCCTTGCTGGGCCCTGCTCCACAGTTGAAGCCACCTCCCAGGCTCCCAGACACTGCTCCCATCCTGGAGCCACCTCCAAGTTCACCATACCCTGCTCCCTTCCTGGAACCACTACTCAAACCGCCGGACCCCGCTCCCTTCCTAGAGCCACTTCCCTGGCTACCGGCTCTGCCCTGGTCCCCTGGTCTATGCCTGTCTCTACCCCCTATAGTTCCTGTTTTCTTTTGTTTAGTCTGTTATTCCTTTTCGGGCTTCAGGAGCTGCCCTTTTGGGGTGGGGGGTGTTATGTCACGTCATACTTATGTTTTCCCCCCAAGGACTCTTGTTTTGAAAGTGTTTTGTAATCCTTGCTATGTCTATTTTCCTGGTTTCCCTCCTGATTGTTCCCAGCTATTTCTTGTTTAGGCATTTACCCTTGTGTAAATATAGCCCTCTTGTTTCCCTCTTTCCAGTGCCATGTATCACAAAAAAAGCTGAACAAATTCTGGATTCCAGGATTGGTTTTAGTTTGACAGAACTCACCAAATCGAATCAGGCTGCATTAGGGTTAAGTGGTTACAATACGCTCGTTACCAGCTTTCTCTATCAAGGCAGAGTTTGATCCTGAGTTTATTAGTTCACGAGAGAATGAAGTGAACAGCCAATCGCATGCGAGGCAGTGCGAATCACATCTCGCGAGAGAGCCAGCGAGATTTACTTCTCCGCTGAAGATGTTTGTGAAAATTATGATAAATTATAAGAATTTAAATACAGTTATAACACAGCTCAAGAGGACGTCAAAAATATGATCGATCAAAACACATTTACAGAACATGAATAATCACTATGAAATCATGAATAATTATAAAACATTTACACAGCACAGAGGATCACTAGTAAATGATAAAGAATTTAAAAGTATTTACACAGCAAGAAGAAACATTGCTGCAAAATCTGAATGTGATGAAAATATTAAAATAGATAATATATCGATGAGAAAGTAACTTTATATAGGTCCACAACAAGAACATTCAGGCTTGTAATTTTAAAAGTTTAATATCTTGAAATTATAAAAAAAAAAAAAAAAAAAAAAATTATAAGCTTTAGTATTAATTTAAATTACTAACTTAATATAATTTAATGTTATTAGGCATTAATACACTATCAAATAATAAAAATGTGAGCAACTGGAAAATTAGTAGATGGTATGCACTAATAAAGACATATTTGGTGTGCTAGTGTGCTTTCATTGAACCTCTAGTGAATTACTGTATGTTCATGGCAAATCCTAATAAGAAGGGATTTGGGTGGCATTCACACTTTTCTGATATATCTACAGTATATTGTGGAGTGATACATTTTTTATATTTTAAAGTAATTTTATTTTTATTTTATTTTTTCACCCAATTTGGAATGCCCAATTCCCAATGCGCTTTTAAGTCCTCATGATCGTGTAGTGATTTGCCTCAATCCTGGTGGCAGAGGATGAATCCCAGTTGCCTCCGTCTGAGATTATCAACCTGTGCATCTTATCATGTGGCTTGTTGAGAACGTTGCCACAGAGACATATCGCGTGTGGAGGCTTCATGGCATCTGTGCTCAACTCACCACGTGCCCCACTGAGAACTAACCACATTATGGTGACCATGAGGAGGTTACCCCATGTGACTCTACCCTCCCTAGCAACCAGGCCAATTTGGTTGCTTAGGAGACCTGGCTGGAGTCACTCAGCACACCCTGGGATTTGAAATAGCCAGCTAGCGAACTCCAGGGGTGGTAGCCAGCGTCTTTTACCACTGAGCTACCCAGGCCACCGAGCTATTTTAATTAATTTATTCCTACATATTTTATGGCCAGTGTGGGAAAATGATTGGGAAAAAATTTAAGTCTCTTTAAACAAATGTAATACTGCCAAAATTATATTTCTTGCAATTAATAATTATCACAAATAGCTTATTTTGTCTCGTTGAAGTTCACTTTAAATTGGAGTGAGAGATACTGGGGGGAGTGACTATCACTTTGCTCACAGCTAATTTGTCCAGAATCTGGATGAGATCTCTGATCAGGAACATAACCTGCCCCAGAGCAGGTTAGCCGATTAGCGTATGTTATTATGGCGAGGAACCCCAAATAAAGTCTTTCCGCTTTACTGGTACCGCAAATTCAGAATTCGCTTAAACTAAGTTTAAACTTATCTAGCTAGCTGCTTAATTATGGTTATGGTTTGTTTCTTACTCCTGTGTTTTCTGTTTTCTTTGTACATTGTGCAGTTTTTATTAAATGCCTTGCATATAGATCCACGTCTCTTGCCTCATCTTCTACAAGCCCTGACACATACATGTCTATGCAGGAAAATATGAGAAGGTTGCAGATGTGAAGGACACACCTTTTCCATGGTAAATAGTCTTCCTTAATAGGTAGAAGCCTGTTTGTGAAATATGAGGGGCAAACTGCTATGTGACATTACTGTCATCCCCAGGGAGGGAGGCAGACTGATTTCAGTTCAGAGAGAATCTAGACAGGACAAGAGGACTAAATAAAGTCTTAGATGGATGGAACTGAACTCCCACTAGAAAAACCTGCAAGACAATGGGATTTCCAGTGCCCTCTGAGAAATGTTTACCTGCTCTTCAAACACACACATAGGGATGATGTACAGTGTATACTACTACTCTTTCATGACTGCACAAAATTAGATATACAGTATGAATAAATTCATTTAAATGGTTTTCTTGATATTTACTTAAATATTTAAACAAAACAGTATTTCAGTATTGTTTTAGGAGCTTTGTTGTTGTAGTGTCATTTCTAATGTAGTTATTTTATTAATGTACCATAATCACATTGCATTGCATGGTTGAGGAAAAATTTACAAATTAAGTTGTTCAGTATGATTATATTTTCTTGACATACTTATACGTATAGTGATCCACACTCGTATGCATTTTATGTAATGTATGGTAAATCAATCTGTATATAATTTGAATACATTGTAAGATGATTATGATCAGTTAAATAATATACTGAGCTTTTTTGATGTGGCATTGTGTTGTTTAGTTCTTTTTGGGACTCATTTTCATGGACTAAATCTCCTGGTTATTTGCATGTCATATTACTGAGACTAAGCAAAATCCTGTTTCATGAATGTCTGACCAAAGCAATCACTGCATCTCGTCCATTAAGTGAAAAGTATTTATTCTTCTTAATATCAATGCTAAGAGTGCTTCAGGAGATAGAAAAATTATCATTTCGAGGAAAATCTTGTTAACAAGTTGTATTTTAGGTGAACAGGAATGTCATGAATGTTGTCTGAGACGATGCTGTATAAATCTCATTCAGATAATATTTTCATATTTTAATTTGTTTAACTTCTTGTGACGTTTGCATTAGTATGATTTTTGGTTGATTTAATTCTTTTTTAGAGTAGTGCTCTTAATGTGTTTTCTTTGTTTTTCATCCTTACCATGTAATTTTTATACGTTATTAAAAGAGATTATAATGGTAGTTAATATTATTAATATTATAAAGCAGTATTACAGTATACAATGGACAGTAATTGTGGCATGTTGACTACCACAAAAAATAATTAGCCTTATTTATACATATATATAAGTATAGCCACAAGACAAAAACATTAGACATGTTAATATGATTTTAGTGTGCAAAAATTGCTTGTGAAGTGTAAAGTTATCCAATATTACAATTTGTAGCCACGATGACGCACCACCGGTAAATCCTATATGTATAATGTTACGCCTTGTGACACACTTAAAGCAGTGTGTATTTGAATGTTTATGGTCTGGACCCATTTTGTAAATGCCTTACTGTAACCACAATTTTTTATTTATTTTTTATAAACGGGACAAGTTGAAATTGTGATGATAAACATTATGCTACAAATGCTGTCAACTGAGCTTAACTTTTATTGAACCTGGAACATTCCTTTCAGTTGCACTCTCCTCCTGAGGAAGGCAGAGCAGCTTTGGAGATCAGTTACTCTGTTTCACTGTCTGCTCCCTTTAGGTTTCTTGCTAAAATGCTTTCTCTCAGACTCATTATCTCATTGAATTCTTCTGAATTTTTAATGAAGTAACGATCCTAAAGCTCTGTAAAACAGAGCAGATAAACAGGTTAATCCACCTGCCTTTTCATTAAAATGTGAGTAACTGTAATTTACAAGTGCACAGCCTCTGCTTGCTTGAGGAAGAGCATCATACTTTTCACCCACCCAACTAAATAATATTCCATGTACATTTAAGAATCTGGAGCCCTGTAGCTTATAGCAGTGCAGAACAGGGGGTTTGCTGAGTTCATAAATGAATAAGAATCTCCAAATTAGTTTGCTGACCTCTTAAGCTCCATGAAATTAATACAAGCAGACATCTTGCACACTACAGGGCTACGCTGCAGCTGCAGAGCCGGGGGAAGATCACTTAAGCTCTCAGAGTTTCCTGAAAATTTTATAAGCTGACTTTTCAAGACACATTGTTGCATTTTATTGATGGTGGCTGTATGAAGGCAGATAAACCTTCAGTGACTTCACTTAACCCCTTTGTATAGGGACAGGGGTGTTACGGTCCTGTCTGTGTGGTTTTTGTATTTATTTCCTTTTCTGTTTTGTTCTATGTGCTGCTGTGGGCCCCGGGGCTTAAGCCAAGGTAAGCCCATGCATTTAATGCGGCCCTGGATGTGGTCTATTTAAGTGTTCCTCATTCGTTCATTCAGGGAACCACCGATGACCAAAAGTACAGAGGAGAAGATACACCATCTCCGAACATGCCTCCTTTGACCTCGCCATTTTGGATACTTTTTTCATATTTCATGTTTTCCTGTCTAAAAACTCCTAGAATCTTGTAATAAATTCTTAACCAAGAATTTCATTATTGGTTTAGTCTCCCTTTCTTGTTGCAGCCTTGAGTTGGCTGTAACAAATGGGGGCTCGTCCGTTTTAGAAAGAAAAAAATTATGCACGAATGAACATTGCCTTTGTTTGTTTTGTGTGATGGACATTTACATGTCGGTTTTGTATTGGTTCATTTGAACCTGGTACTCATGTGTGTCAGACATGCTTATAATTAGAATCACCTGTTGCATTTCTTGCTGCTCAGACGCTTGCAGGTGAACACTTCGACAGGTCGGTGTATAAGTGGATATTCCCAATGTCATAGTTCCTCTCAGTAGGTGTCAGGTGGTGTGACAGGAATGCACAAGGGTGTAAC
The DNA here is from genome assembly GCF_019703515.2 of Myxocyprinus asiaticus. Taxonomy (NCBI): domain Eukaryota; kingdom Metazoa; phylum Chordata; class Actinopteri; order Cypriniformes; family Catostomidae; genus Myxocyprinus; species Myxocyprinus asiaticus. The sequence goes on from NC_059361.1 coordinate 21,901,862, forward strand.
TTGTTATCAGCTCCCCTCTGAGAGAGAACCCCTCCTACTCCAATATACGAGGCATCCACCTTGACCACAAATGGCTTCTCAGACTCGGGGAGGACAAGAATGGGAGCTGAGGTGAAGCAGTGCTTGAGGTCTCGGAAAGCGTTTCCTGTGTCTGAGTTCCACAGAAACGTGGAAACTTTTCCCTTGATGAGGGCAGAGAGAGGAGCTGCCACAGAGCTGAAGTTCCTTACGAACTTCAGGTTGAAGTTAGCGAACCCCAGGAAATGTTGCACCTCCTTCACCAAGGAGGGAGTAGGCCACTCTGCAACTGCTTGTACTTTCTTGGGGTCCATCTCGATGTTACCTGGGCTTATTATGAATCCAAGGAATTGGATCTTGGTCACGTGGAACTCACACTTCTCAGGTTTTACAAACAGGTGGTTGTCCAGCGGTCGAAGAACCTTCCTAACATGATCCATGTGTTCATGAAAGGATCTAGAGAAAATCAAGATGTCATACAGGTAGACAAAGACAAACTGATTTAGCCACTCCCGGAGGACATCATTGATAAAGGCCTGGAAGACAGCTGGGGCGTTGGTGAGGCTGAAGGGCATGACCTGATACTCTTAGTGCCCTGTGGGAGTATTGAAGGCTGTCTTCCATTCGCCCCTTGCCTGATCTGCACTAGGTGGTATGCATTGTGGAGGTTGAGCTTGGAGAATAGAGAAGCTCCTTGAAGTAACTCGAAAGCCGTGGCCATGAGAGGTCAAGGGACTCTTGTGACTTGGGAATAGGCTTGGGAGCGCTCGAGATGAGACAGGTGGATTGGCAGGCTTGGCCCCACTCCAGAACAGAACTAGTTACCCAGTTGATGTGAGGGTTATGGAGAAGGAGCCAGGGGTAACCAAGGACTAAGGGAAAGTCGGGGTCTCGACGAGGTGGAAGGATATCTCCACGCTGTGCTGGTCAATGGACAGACGGCAGGAAGTAGTGCGCCTAATTACCTCTCTGCCACCCAGAGGTCTTCCATCTAGGGCAGTGATGGTCAAGGGAACAGGGATTGCCTCATAGGGAATAAGGAGTTCCTGGGTTAGATTTGAATCCGTGAAATTCCCAGCCGCACCAGAGGCCACCCAGGCTTGGAGAGAGTGCTGCTGGTTGCCCCAGGAGAGTGTTGCAGGTAAGAGCATTCCAGCTTCGGCAGGGGGAGAGAGTTGGATTACTCCCATGGCAGACCTCCCCTGTCTGCGCAGAACTGGCTTTTCCCAAAAGCTTGGGACATGAGTCTCTGTAGTGTCCACGTTGGTCACAGTAGAGACAGCATCTCTCCTTCATTCGGTGATCACGCTCCACAGGTGAAATCCTGGTGCATCCCAGTTGCATGGGCTCTGGAGTTACCTGGGCATCTTGGGAGCAGGGAAATGTATAAATCGGTTGAGTTACTGGGGTCAAAGGGCTGGCAGTGTGCTTACAACTCTAATCTCTCTCTCTCAGATGGTTATCTAACCGGATGGCTATGTTGATGAGAGTCTCGAGGTCGTTTGGGGTTTCCCGGGTGGCAAGCTCATCCTGAATGGCTGACGAGAGGCCGTTCTGGAAGCAGATGATGAGAGCCTCCGCATTCCAGCCATTGGAGGCAGCGATTGGAGGCATATCTCACGCAGAAGTGACTGCATGCCTCCCAAACTGCAGTGGCCCAGGACAAAGCTCTTCCCGAGAGCAAGGTGTTGATGTATGTGACCCAGAATCGGGGGGAAATGAAGAAGGTTGAAGCACAAAGGTAAGGGCACACTGGATCAGAAAGCCCTGGCAGGTGCTCGGGTCTCCAGAGAAGCATTGAGGAGGTGGAAGATGGGGTTCGGCCACTGGACCAAGACACGGCTGCGTGTTTTGGTGCTCGGTGACTGAGGATGGCCTTGGTGGTTCAGGGAGCCGTTGAAAAATCTCCTTGAGAGGTCATTATCTCGGCCAACAGTCCATCATGTCTAGCCATCAGGGTCTCGTGTTGGGCTAGAGCAGGCTCCTGAGCACTGGGGTTCTTTGCTGGGTCCAGGGAATGGCTCAGTTATAAACCGGGGCGATGCAAGGTGAAGGGAACTAAGCTCAGGGAAAAACAGGGAATGTGGACCCAGTTGCAAAGAATGCAAGGAAGTCAGGGATAAAACAAAAACAAGTCTTAAATAATCCAAAGGAGAACTCAGGAGCAATGCCAAAAAGTAAATCCAGTTAAACATAAAGTTCACGGAAGTAAAAATCCACAGGGTTTCAAAGAACATAAATCCAGAAAACAAAAAGTATTTCCAAACAAAAACAGTCAGTAATCCACAGTGTTTTGGGAACAACAGAGAACAGGTCTGGTTAACTCAAAAACAGAGCAAGGAATGAACAGAAACAACCAATTTAAATAGATCACAGAAAACGAGGCACAGGTGAAATTAATGATCACAGGGAAAACACAATGAGGACATTTAGTGTACAAAAATAAGAATGACAGGACCAAACACTGACAGGCTGATTAGAGAAGGTAAATTGGCCTACGATACTGGCAGTTTGCAGTCACCAACAGTTAATCCACCTCCAAAAGTGTCTGACGTAGCTCGTGCTCTTAACCTCATGCCGAAATTTAATGAGGAGGATTTAGACACTTTTGTACACTTTGATTGAATGTCTAGTCCACCTTACGGGTTGGGAAGAAGTGAACAAACTACTTTTGCTGTGTGTGTTTTGGGGGAAAGCTCAATAAGTCTATTCGGGTTAGTGTTAAGGACAGCCAGATATATAGAAAGGTAAAGGATGTACAGGTGCATCTCAATAAATTAGAATGTTGTGGAAAAGTTCATTTCAGTAATTCAACTCAAATTGTGAAACTCGTGTATTAAATAAATTCAGTGCACACAGACTGAAGTAGTTTAAGTCTTTGGTTCTTTTAATTGTGATGATTTTGGCTCACATTTAACAAAAACCCACCTATTCACTATCTGAACAAATTAGAAACGACATTCTAATTTATCGAGATGCACCTGTAGTATTGAAGGTATATGAATTGGTCTCTGAAGATTACAGACAACGATTTCGAAGTTTACGAAAAGGTATGCAGCAGTCTTTTACTGAGTTTGCAAGAGATCTTAGGATCCAGTTTGATCGTTGGTGTTCCGCTTCACAGGAATATGATTTTGATGCTCTTTATGAATTGTTGCTGCTGGAACAATTTAGCATAATGTTCAGAATGCAGAGGAGGCAGCTGTCCTTGCCGATGAGTATATCTTATATCTTGTTTTAATAAAGGTCACTGGAAAAAAGACTGTCCAGCTCTTAAAGCAAAAATTAACTGTTCCAAGTTTGAACGAAAATCTGCTCTTGCATCTTCAGTGTTTACAAAAATTTCTGATTTTTCTGATATTTGTTTGAACTCTGTTCATGAGAATCCAGTTCTGGGTAATGAACAAAAATTTAGTTATGCTCCTTTCATTACAAATGGTTTTGTGTCTCTGGTGGGAGGAAATAAAAAAGTTCCAGTTAAAATTCTCAGAGACACTGGAGCTTCAGAGACATTTATTTTAGAATTTACTCTGCCTTTCTCTGAATACTCTAGTACTGTAAATGAGGTGCTGATAAAAGGAATTGGTTTACAAGTGTTGTCTGTTCCTTTACATACTGTTGTACTTCAGTCAGATTTGGTCAGTGGTCAGTTTGTTGTAGGTGTACGACCCTCACTGCCAGTGGAGGGTGTTGCTGTTATTTTGGGGATCAGCTTAGCTGGAGGGCGGGTTTGGAGAGATGTGCCACCACCTCCAACTGTAACAGCTTCTCCTTCTCCAACAGACAAAATGACTTGTGCTGTTACCTGTACTATGAGTAAAAATGTCTCTGAATCTCCTCAGAAATTAGAATCTATGGCTGATTGTCATGTACAGAAAAAGTTTGTACCTTGTTTTTCTGTCCTTCCTTCCTCCCATTTCTCACCAAGATTTTGTCATGGCTTAACAGGAGGATCCCACCCTGAAAGAAATGTTTTCTGCCATTTTGTCCCTTGAGGAGGTAGGGAGTGCAGCAAGTGACTATTTTGTAGAGGGTCAGGTACTACTAAGGAAGTGGCTTCCCAGTAGTGAAGGACCTTTAGGTGAGGTTTGTGTTCAGATGGTTGGGCCTACATCTTTGCGAGATAAAGTTCTACACACAGCGCAAGGAGATGTATTTGGTCATTTTGGGGTTAATAAAACCTATAATCAATTGTTGCACTATTTTTAGAGTTTTAATCTTAGAAATGCCCCTGCCACTTTTCAAAGCTTAATGAACAGAGTTACTTCTGGTCTAGAGGGATGTGCCATCTACTTGGATGATGTTATTGTCTATAGTGATACTTGGGAGCAGCACCTTTCCTGCATTCGAGCACTTTTTGAGCATTTGGTTGAGGCTCGGCTCACAGTCAACTTGGCAAAGTGTGAGTTTGCCAAGGCAATGGTGACATATTTGGGTAAAATCGTCGGGCAGGGATATGTGTGTCCTGAGCGTGCTAAGGTCTTGGCAATTGATAAATTCCTCCGCCTAGCACTAAACGGGAGCTTATGCATTTTTTTGGCACGGTGGGGTATTATAAAAATGTTTTCCTAATTTCTCTTCTGTTGTAGCCCCTCTGACTGACCTACTGAAGAAAGCAAATTTTGAGTGGTCTCCCTATTGCAAGCAGGCTTTTGAAAATGTGAAGCTGTTGCTTAGCATGGCAGCTTCACTGGCTGCACCACACATTAGACAACCTTTCCAGATCCAGGTGGACGCCAGTCAGGTTGGGGCTGTGCTAATACAGACTGATGTGCATGGTGTGGAGTGTCGAATCAGTTATTTTTCCCGAATGTTTAACTTGCACCAACTTCACTATTCCACTTTTGAAATGGAGGCTTTGGCACTGATTTGGGCTTTGCAGCATTTTGAGATTTATGTGGCATGTGGTACTGCTCCAGTTTGAGTTTTTTGCAACCACAACCCACTTACCTTTTTGCATTCTCTGCAGAGTCCAAATCTAACCCTATTCTTTGGATATTCGGCACATATGGGACATAGAAAATGTGTTAGTGGATGCTTTGTCCCGTGCTCCATGTGAAAATTATTGAGGTTGATTCAGTTGGTGTCTTATTGTCTTATTCTGCCTTCTCTCTCCATAATTGTTGCTTTTCTCAGGCACTGGAAATTGTTGGAGTTCAAAGTGCAGGAGTGGGATTAGACTGGAGGAACACTGAACTGGGTTTATGTGGAATATTTTTTATCAAGTTAAATATAAATGAATCAAGTATAATCAATGTAAATATAGCCATTTTATTCTACAATTATTTCTGATGGTCAAGCATGTATTTTACTGTGTGGGTTTGTGTGTAGAGGCCTGTGAAAATGAGGCCCTCTTAAAAGGGAATGTGTGCTAACATATGGTACTCATATATAGTAAACTTGAGTCTCATGTTTTGACACTAGAGAAAATATAGGATAAGCCCTTAAAGAGGTTTCAGATGGTGAGGCCTCCTTCAAATAGTTTCCTGTTCCTCTGTTCAAAATAACAGACTGAAAACACAGAACAAAATGTATGGAGTGCATTGGTCACGCCCTGGTGGATTATGTGTATATAGGCATGTTTAAACACAGACAGTTCAGTTACTCTGCAGACTGACTCAGCTTTGTTTATCTCTGATAATAAAGTCTATCTTCTGGCATCAAAACCTCAAGACTTCGAGTGATTTTGCACTGAGGTGGTAGAGGCCACAACACTTGCAGCCTCTCAAGAGATTTGGGGTTGACTGTTGGTGATGGGTTTATTCTTACCTAAGGACTGTGTTCATGGAATATGTAACTCATGAAATGATCAAATTTGGGGAATTTATTCTGTTTTAGAGGTCCTTGGAAAGGAACCTCTTTCTTAATGGTGGAGGTGTTATGGTCCTGTCTGTGTTTTTTGTATTTCTTTCCCTTTCTGTTTTGTTCTATGCGCTGTCAACTCCACAGGTGTCAGAGAAGAGGGGAAACACTTGATTTTAATAGGATGTGGTCTATTTAAGTGTTCCTCATTCAGGGCACCACCGACGATCAAAAGGATAGAGAAGATACACTATCTCCGAAAATGCCCCATTTGACCTCGTCGTTTTATATATATATATATATATATATATATATATATATATATATATATATATATATATATATATATATATATATTTTTTTTTTTTTTTTTTTTTTCAGATTTCATGTTTCCCTGTATAAAAACCCTTAGAATCTTGTAATAAATTCTTAACCAAATATTTCATTATTGGTTTAATCTCCCTTTCTTGTTGCAGACTGTAACAAGGGGAAATTCAGGCATCGCAACATGTAGCTTCACCCGCTTTCCTACTGTTGGATTCACAACTCTTCGACCTTACGTCCTTGATTCAAGCACCCTACTTGATTTCTCTAAGCCTCTGGAAACAAACAAAGCTTTGAAGGTGGAGATGTTTTTGCGACCTAATGTTTGACAGTTGACAGTCAGCTAATTTCCTTATCTGTCACGGAACTGGGGCTTCCAGCAGTTATCAGCATTTTAATGCCTCAACGTAATGTTTACTCTGTCTTTAGTCAGCTGGGTTGCTTTGTTGTTTTCTGCTAAGCCAGTCAATGGTGCCAACAAGCTTATTATATCACACTTGAGAGTGGACAAAACAAATTACAGAAATGTAAATAAAAGATTAAAGCCCTAGTGTAGGATGAGCTGCATATGCATTGGTAATTCTTTAGACTGACAGACAGACATTGTCATTCTAAACCCATATGATGTTCTATCTACTGTAAAACACAAAAGGAGAAATTTTGAAGACTGTGCTGGTTGCTCTTTTCAATGCAATAACAATGAATGGGGACTGGAGCTTTCAAGCCTCAAAAAGGATGCACAAGCACCATTAAAGTATCACAAAAGTGGTCCATACGACTTGTGCACTTCGTTATGTTCAATATTTGAAAAATATTTTCAGGAATAGGGCATCGCTACTTCTCTTATGAACTCTTATGAACGTGCCAAGGAGAATTATGGCAGATTTTTGGTGAATAAGAACTTAAATTTCAGTTTGTTCAGAACCATTCCTATAATTTTTTCACATTCACTTAAGAATTCACTCTTAAGTAATTAAAGATAATTTTATCTTCAAAAACACAGACACAATGAATATCTCATTTGTTTTTGCCCTAAACAAACAAACAAACAAACAAACAAAAAAAAAAAACTGAATAAGTCTGTATTCACCTGGTGTTAATAAGATACAAGGCTGAACGGAACAAAGAATGCCTTTTGTTGACTTCTTTTGTTGACATTATTGACTACCAAATAATGAGCAACATAGTGGATGAACCATGTGCCCTGTCTGAATAAGAATGAAAGAGGATAAGAACTGTCTGATTTATTCAGTGAATCCCACAATATGACATCATATTAAATCCCCATTTAACCCAACAAAAAAGGCAGATTACTTATTCTGATGATCTTCTAAGAACATAACAAAGGGTTCCAGAAATGTTTTTTGTGTTTAAATATTTTTTTTAAAAATATGTAGCTAGGGAGGTTGCTCTCTATGTTTAACATGTTTTGCCTGCAGCACAGTGAGAACTGAATGTTGCTGTATAGTCGGGAGGTTTACACTATATTAACATATAGGTTAACCTTTTTAATTTTATCCTTGTCTTATTCTTTTTTTTTTTTTTTTTTTTGCAGTAATGCATTTTGGAGGGAACAGCTGGCTTTGTGATGGCTGCATCCTAAATAATTCAGACTTATAAATATTGCACATTCACACTCGAATAAAATCTCACCAGAGATATCTCTTTGGATTCAGGACACTCAGAATTTAGGTGACTCCACTGGTCCAATAATACACCATTTTTTGACTACAGAGACACAGCATGTAAAATACACACATAATGAATATACTGTTGTGAGGTAAGTCTTTATCATATTCTATTTATTTTAATTTGACTAAATAAGTCAATATTTTTAAGGTTTAATCTATTTAGTCCAGGTGAATATTTCATATTTTTTAGTCTGATCAATCTGTTTCTAAGTGTACAGAGTAACATGTTTTTTTGTATTTATTATTTTACGACGTAAAGCAAAGATTGCTATGACTTGTGTCTGTTTTATTTCTGGTTTAAACTTTGGGAACTATATTTGGATTTTCTAGTAAATCCAAATCTCACAGTGGGTGTAAGACACTGTGGCTTGAAGGCCTCTCCAGGTCTCTGTCTAACCATTAGACAACCAGGCGGAGGATTGGTGATGATCTGGGGGTGCTTCAGCAAGACTGACAGTTCCCTATCTGTCACTCACTCGACACTGTGTCGATGTAGTGTCACTAGGGTTCACCCTTGGGAGCCCCAAACGCCTCTGATCTTTGAGAAAAGGCAAATGAGAATTGGCGAGTGGAATTTGCATGCCACTCCCTCGGACATACGGGTATCAAAGGAGCTGGCTTGCAACCACTCATTCAGATTTTTTCTTTGGAGCCGAGCGGTTGTGTTTCAGCGAGCTGAATTCCTCTGCCGATCCATTCACCTCAAAAGCTGTTGGATTTATGGCGCATTACAGCAGCTTCTCCCCCTCTTGCACCGGTGGTGTGCAGAGAACGCCTCTGGGTGCTTCAGCAGCTAAAAGAGTATATTTTCCTACTAAAATTGTGGCACAGACAGAGCGTCTTTTTAAAGATGCCTTTCCGTCTGTGTATAATTCCTGGTTGCGGTCACTATCTCTCCGCTTCTGATGGCCACGATCACTGTCTCACGTGCTTGGGCACTGCCCACGTGGAGACATCGTTCGTGGATGGGTCATGTCCTCATTGCGAGAACATGACCATGGCAACGTTGCAGTCGCGGCTTTCCTTCGTCAGAGGGAAAGCCACCCCAGCGGCTCCCCGCCACGGTCCTTCTACCTACGGGTATGAGGCCGCAGCGGTTAGCACTGGGGGTGATTTGGGGACCTCAATGGGAGCTTCTCCGCCGGGAAACCCCCCACATCTCCCATTCCCCATTACGCTCGTGAGCCCTGGTTGAGTTCTGGGATGAGACTGCCGGCTTGTCTCAGGGTGAGTTCGTGATCTCATTCGGGGCTTGTGAAGAGGATGAGCTCTCGATCGCAGCATCAGAGAGCAGGCTCGTCCAGTCTAACGCCGAGGACTCGACCAGGCTCCAATCCTCGGGTGCGGTCGCCAGTCACAGGCTGACGTGGAGCTGGCAGCCATGCTTGCCCGGGCAGCTGCGAGCATCGGGTGGAGTGGAACCCTCCACTCCCCCCTGAAGCCTCACGGCTCGATGATTGGTTCCTGGGCTCAGAGCGCCGCTCACAGCAGCACCCCGCCCGGTTCCTTTCTTCCTGGAGGTGTATGATGAGCTCACATGATCGTAGTGGGCACCTTTCACTGCCTGGACCCGATTTATGGGCTCCTCCGCTCTCACTACCCTCGACGGTGGGGCTGCACAGGGGGTACTCTGTGATTCCCCAGGTGGATAAGGCCCTTTGAAGCTCGACACAGGCCCTTCCTGCGGTTTGCTTTTGAGGGCCGGGTGTACCAGTACAAGGTCCTCAACTTCGGTCTGTCCCTGTCACCTCGTGCCCTGTCACCTCGCGCTTTATTTATTTATTATTTATTTATTTATTTTTATTTGGGTGTTCTCTAGTCTAATATAGCCAGACCTTTAAATAAATGGCATAAGTTCTGGTCCTCATTACATCTTATTCTGGAACCGCCCACTAAGACAGGACACGTAAACATCCAACCACAGTGTGTTTTGTTTTTAAGTGCCGTTTAGTGGCAGGGCTATGAGAAACAGATTATGCCACAATAATAAACAGGTGTTGAACAATTTTTCAAGTCATCTGAAATATTTCACAGACATGATTTAGAAAATAAAGCAGAATATACAGTTCTGCTTGTGGACATCTTATTTAATAACAGTATATGCTAGTGCAAAATCCTGTGTAGCCAATCTGATCTAGCCAATCAGACTGGATAGGGGCTGTTAATGGCTAAAAGCAGTTAGAGTAACACATGTGGTAAGGGGTATGAATAGAAAAATGTAAGGCAGTTTTGACATACTTACTGTCAGTGATGGCATATTGACACCAATATGACTGATGATAGAAAGTTCTCTGTAAACATGTTGTTTCTCATTAAAGGGCCTTTTTAGAACAGCCTGCACCATATAGTAAACTCTCCCATATTTTCCAGTGAAAGAGGAAACCAAGGGGCTAGAAAACAGAGTGAAATTTGTAGAATCAGTGTTCTGTGTAATGGGTGGGTTTTCTTTTGCTGTTTATTCCATCCAGTCTATAGGTTTGAAAACACAATCTCAATCCTAAAACTTTGTGGCAACTAATGTTATTTCAGTAATAAATATCCTCATTGGCGTAACTTGGATCTTAAGGGCTCAAGTGCAAAGAACCTGTCAGGTCCACTCCTTGGGGAGTCTGGGTCATTTATTGTCACATGTCGGGCACGCAGACATTTTTATGGTTCCTTTTGGTCGACTGTTGAGGGCCCTCTCTCACCTCGGGCCCTAGGGCGGCTGCCCACCCTGCCCTCCCTGTAGTTACGCCCCTGGATAACCTTAACACTACAGAAAATCAAACACTTTGCACTTACCTTTGAGGTAGCTCCACTTCAAATGGGATCTCATGGGTGCCACACTCAAGGATGAGGTCTTGAGTACCTACTCAGATATTATAAAATCAAACTATACAGCATTAATGATTTAATAGGCAATGCAACACATAACACTTTTATCATCAGATATATTCATGATTAATGTCTCAAACGAGATGTTTGGTGCAGTCTTGTTGGCCTACCTGTTGCTGCTAAAAGTGTCTTGCATAAGGACAGATGTTTCCTCTCTTCTGAACAGTTAGACAGTCTATCAGTCAAACAGACTTTAGCATATCCTTTGAACAATATGTCTATAGCTTTGACTTCGGTGGATGCTGAGAGCTCAGGTAAAACATGTCCAGACACTACTTCACCAGAGCAGTAACAATTCCTCTGTTCATTGTCAAAAGTCACAACCAATTTCACTTTATTTTGTGTCATCTTCATTTCTGTAATGTATAAAATTTAATTAAGAAAAAAACCCAAAAAACTTTCTGACCTTGTTGCAATTGTGGATTACTTCACTGTCAGGTCATTCTTACCTGTTGTCTGATATTTTGACACTGCTGTAAACAATAAAACGCAAATCTTATCTAAACTATCTTATCGTATCTTCTAGCCATGTTTAAAATGTGCTAAATAAATAAATAGACTCAACATTGCGTAAACTTTCGAATCAGAATTATTATTTAAAAAAAAAAAAAAAAATTTTGAATCGGAATTACTAATGTTGCATTCCTCGATCTACTTGCAACCTCTGGCTGTTTCTTAGCCACAGACAGTGATTTTTAGGTGATTAGCTGATGTACATGTCTGTCAGGTACTGTCCCCTCCCGTCTGGATGGTTGTGTATTTCTGTGTACAAAATCCTGCTAGCTCGAGCACATGCATATGAAATGAACTGAGATGAACTAATTACTAATGTTACGGATCCTCCGCTGTGTACCAATAGGAGGCCAGCAACACCGCATGTATAGTGTTGTGATTGGTTGGCCTGTGATCTTCGGCCAATCAAATGTTCGCTTTTTTCAAGTGTGCATGAAGCCGCAAACTTGACTTGTTCCTTTAGTTCCAGATGAAACATCTGTTATGTTGATTTAAAAGAGGTTTCTAGAATCATAATCCAAGGAACTGAAGAGAGGTTAGTCATTGTGTTAACACTTGTCCCGTATATATATATATATATATATATATATATATATATATATATATATATATATATATATATACACACTACTGGTCAAAAGTTTTGAAACACTTACTTTGAAAAGTTTTTTCACATTTTAGAATAATAGTAAAGTCATTAAAACTATGGAATAACATAAATGGAACTATGGGAATTATGTTGTGACTAAACAAAATCCAAAACAAATCAAAACTGTGTTATATTTTAGCATCTTCAAAGCAGTCACCCTTTGCCTCGAATTTGCAGACATTTACTCTTGACATTTTCTCAACCAACTTCTTGAGGTATCACCCTGGGATGCATTTTAAACAGTAATGAAGGAGTTTCCATCTATATACTGGGCACTTATTGGCTGCTTTTCTTTATTATTTGGTCCAAGTCATCAATTTCAAAAACTTTGTTTTTAATTTTTTTATTACATTTTAGATTTATAATGAATAAATTAATATGGTGGCACAATTATATTTTTGTCTACAAAACTAATTTCAAACATTTAAGCATACGCCTTCAGATCAATAGATTTGTAAAATCATGGGAAACATTTCGGTAAAGTGTTTCAAAATTTTTGACCGGTAGTGTGTATATATATATATATATATATATATATATATATATATATATATATATATATATATATATATATATATATATAAACGAGTGCCAGGAATGTATTTATTTTTTACAGTGTTTACATGAACACTATACTTTATAACATTTTACTTTTATCCACCACTTGCTAAATAGGCTTTCATCACAAATGAACAGATACTGCATCTCTGTTGTATACAAATCTTTTTGTGCACTGGCTTGCCATTTCTATTTCTAAGTGCACTGATGTACTTTTTCTAGTTAATATGTAGACTAAAATAAAGTAAATGTTGCCAGTACTGTTAAAAAGGGATGCACTCGGGGGGGGGGGGGGGTCACGTGACGCCATGCAAGAGGCAGACATGTGAGCAACGAGCTCTGCGCACTTTGCTAAGTTTTTAATTATTTTCATGTTATAATCTGGTAAATTTTGATACACCCAGCTACACATTTGCTCTTTGATGCAAAACATGGCAAAGAAGTCAAAATCATCGGGCTCCGGAGACATTATAAGACACTTACGTGTTCAGGATGAAAGCCCCGACAGACCTACAGACCGGGAACTCGATTTGGATGGTGCGGCGGGAGAAGGAATCCAGCGTCAGTTGTCCAACATGTCGGTGATGTTGATGAAGATTCTTGCTGACTTGGAGGATCTCGCTGTAATACGTCGATCGATTACGGTGATGGAAACAAAATTCTCTGAGTTAGCTACAAGAGTGGCTGATGTTGAAAAACAAATTGACTTTCTGGAATCTTCGGAGAGGGAATTAACCACTAATCCGCCTGCGACCAAAGTTGATTTGGAACATCTCCTTGAAAAGCTTGAAGATCTTGAGAATAGAAGCCGCAGGAATAATGTTCGAATTGTTGGAATTCCTGAGCATGAGGAGGGCAGAGGTATGGTGAAATTCCTTGAGGAGTTTTTCCCAAGTCTGCTCGACATAACAGGCCACAAGCTGGAAATCGAGCGAGCTCACAGAGTCCCAGCTCACAGATCTGCTGAGGGAGAAAGGCCCCAATCGATTCTGGCCAAATTTTTGAGATCATCCGATAAAGATCTTGTGTTGCGCCAGGCAAGGAGCAAAGGGAAGCTCTCTTGGAAGAGCCATAATGTTTTCTTGTTCCCGGACTTTGCGAGTTCGACGAGAGAAACGCGATCGGTTCAAGGAATGCAAGAAACTCTTACATCAGAAAAAGATCTCGTTTGCTTTGATGTTCCCTGCCAAACTGAGAATAGAAATGAAAAATGGTTGCGAAGTATTTACATGTCCAAATCAGGCAATGTCTTTTATAGAATCAATGTCTGAGTAAACCCTTGGATGTTTCTCATGTGAGTGGGTCGACTCGCTGTACTTACTCTTGAGGAAGCTGGGCGTCATTTTGGTTTCTTTTTGCTTTTTGCATTGGCTTGTTTTGTGAATAACACTTTTCCTTAAAGAAACTTTTGCATTGAAGTTCCCGGCCAGTTTGAGAGTGGACACTATGGATGACCGCAAAATATCTACATGCTCACACAAAGGATGTCTTTTATGAAGTTGACAGATTATGTAAATAATGGTATATACTTTTATACGGCCTCCGAGTGAATTGACTCGACCATCCGGGGAACAGGTATGCCGGTTTTGTTTCTTTTTGTATTGGTTCCGCCTAGTGGCTGGAGCTTGTTCTATTGAATGACACACCTGTGGAACAGTTGTGGATTAATCTATTCATTCTTCGTGCTTATTCCTCCTGCTGGCTGTAGTGTGTTTTGTTAAGTTTTTTACGGGACATTGGAATGATTATGGAATTTGTTTTGTGGAAGATCACACCTTTAAAACAATTCTGTGAAAGAATCTACACATTCTTTGTGTTCATTCTTCCTATTTGCTGGGTTTATTTTACAAAGTATTTTCTGTTATGTAATTTTGCCTCACAAATTTGTGAGGCAAAATTGAGCAATCCGATGGCAAAGTTGTCGTGGGGGCTCGTGGGCGTTCATGGACCTTTTGAATTTAAAGGGATTGTCCCCGGTTGGCACTGTCGTGCGTGGGGTTAATGCGCACATTTTCTTTTTTCTGTTTGTTTTGTTCGGGGGGAAGTTCGGGGTTTGATTGTTTCACTAATGGGGAATGTGGTCTGTATAATTTTGTTTTTGACACACAATTTATTTTTTCTACTATATCAATATGTCAGTTGTTAATATGAGTGTACTATCTCTCTCCACATGGAATGTGAATGGGTTGGGGCACCCCATAAAAAGAAGGAAGGTTATTACTTTTCTTAAACGTAAGAAATATGATTTAGTGTTTCTTCAAGAAACACATCTCTCCCCGCAGGAAGCTGAAAAATTTGGGAAGATATGGGATGGACATGTTTTTTTTAGTGCTGGCTCAAGTAAGAGCAAGGGAGTCATTATATTGGTAAATAAACATCTACAATTCAAATTTCTCAAACAAATTAAAGATAAATTAGGAAGAGTCATTATTGTTTTAGCTGAAATTCAAGGACAAATGTTGATTTTGGCTAATATTTACGCACCTAAAGCTGATGATTAGGGCTTTTTATAGATCTTGAAGGGATGTTGCAAACCACTGGCACCCCTCATGATATAATATTGGGAGGAGACTTTAATCTTTTGATGGACTCAGTCCTTGATCATAGTGAAGCAAAAGTGTGCAAGCCCCCTAGAGCAAAATTGACACTTCACAGGATGTGTAAAAATCTTGGTCTTACAGATATTTGGAGACTTTTGAACCCATCTGGTAGGGACTATACATTTTTTCATCAGTCCATAAGATTTATTCTAGAATAGATTTTTTTTTTGATATCCAAATCCCTCATTTCATTTGTTGTTGATTGCTCAATTGGAAACATTTTAGTCTCGGATCATGCCCTGGTGAGTTTAGAGATGATGCCACATATAGAGAAAAATAAATCATATAGTTGGCGCCTTAATGTAGCCCTTCTGTAAAATTCTGATTTCCAACAAATGTTAAAGACTGAAATCAATATTTATATGGAGACCAACTGGTCCTCAGTATCCTCTGTGGGCGTGGCTTGGGAGGCACTTAAGGCGGTTCTTAGGGGTCGGATCATACAGTATGCCTCATTCATCAAAAAATCCAAAGCACAAGAACTTATGGAGTTGGAAGGAAATATTAAAAGTGCCGAGGCAAAGCTGAAGTGCCGTATATCAGCTGATGGCCTCAGAGAATTGACCCGATTGAAATACAGATATAATACTATTTTGTCGCTGAAAGTGGAGTTTTGGTTATTCAAGGCAAGACAGTCATACTTTGAGTCAGGTGACAAAGCAGGGAAGCTTTTGGCCAAATACATAAAGCAGAGAGAGTCTTTTTCTATCGTTCCCTCTGTGAAATCTGCTGATGGTGAAATTTTTACTTCAGCCATTGATATTAATAATGCTTTTAAAGAATTCTGTCTTCATCTCTATAGTTCCACATCTTCGTCTACTGATGAAGATATTAGAAATTTTGTGGAACCATTAGATCTTCCTAAACTGATGACTGAGCAAAAAAAAACTCTCTTGATTCTGAGATAAACTTGGAGGAGCTTGACGAGGTAATTAAGTCCCTACCTACTGACAAAGCTCCGGGGCCAGATGGTTTTGCCGCAAAAATTTTTAGATCCTATGCTACAGAACTGGCTCCACTTTTGTTAGAAGTTTATACGGAATCATTAAAGTATGGAAATCTTCCTCCAACCATGACACAAGCCTGGACCAGTCTGATTCTTAAAAAGGACAAAGATCCAAGCGAGTGTAAAAGTTACCGTCCAATTTCCCTGATCCAGGGGTGGAGGTGGGAGGTGTGCTGCATAAGCTTCTGCTTTACGCAGATGATATTTTATTATTTGTCTCTGAACCTACTAGATCTATGCCTTGCCTCCACAGAATTATTAATTCCTTTTCCAAGTTCTCAGGATACAAATTCAATTGGGCTAAATCCGAAGCTTTGGCTCTGACAGCGTACTGCCCAGTAACGGCTTTTCAGCCGGGTGCCTTCCAATGGCCCAAACAGGGCATTAAGTATTTGGAGATTTTATTCCCAGCAAATTTGTCTGATTTAGTTAGTTAATTCTGACCCTTTAATAAAAAGGTTTTCGAGCGATGTGAGCAGATGGGCTTCATTACATTTATCGATGATTGGGAAGGTTAATGTTATTAAAATGAATTGTATTCCAAAATTTAACTACCTGCTACAAACTCTCCCTGTAGATGTCCCGCTCTCTTATTTCAAGGAATTTGATAGCATAGCGAAGTCCTTCATTTGGAATGGTAAACGTCCCAGATTGCATTTTACTAAGTTACATAGGCCGATAGACAATGGATGGCTAGGCCTACCCAAGATTTTGTTTTATTACTATGCGTTCAGTCTCAGACATTTGGCTCATTGGTCACTTCCACCTGAGAGAGCCCCTCCCTGGTTTGTTATTGAACAGGCAGTTCTTGCCCCTATTTCGCCATTACAAAGCATCACTATCAAACTAATCGGAAAAGTTAAGTTACACCCTGTTATTTCGCATTTACACTTGGTATGGACTAAAGTGTCCAGATTGTTTAAATTGGACACTTATTTAAATGTTGCCTCGAGCATATGGCAGAACCCAAGACTGTGTTTTGGTAAGTCTCCTTTCTGCTGGCCAGAGTGGATTGTGAGGGGGGTTGCTACACTCGGTGACCTATATGAAAGTGGTGTGTTGAGATCGTTTGAAAACTTGGTCCAACATTTTGGGATCCCCAGACCTCAGTTGTATAGGTATTTACAACTGTGCCACCTGCTTTGTACTATTTTTGGGAGTAGCATACATCCCCCTAAGGAGGCAGATGCTTTGGGAGAGGTGATTGTGGCTTTTGGAAAAGGTCATGAGGCATCAGTGTACTACTCCCTGTTAATTCAGAGTATGGGGGACGGAGCCTTAACTTCTCTCAAGACAGTATGGAAGAAAGATTTCAACTTGGCATTGGAGGAAGGAGTGTGGGCTAAGATTCTTAAAAACGTTAAGTCTGCATCTAGTGATGCAAGGGTGCATCTTATACAATTCAAAATTTTGCACAGAATTTATTGGACCCCCTCTAGACTGTACAGACTTGGTCTTAAAGAAACACCCACCTGCTGGAGATGCCAATCGGAGGATGGAGACATGGCCCATGTTTTTTGGTGGTGTGTCGAGATCCAGAAATTCTGGTCGAAGGTTCAGAATTTTGTGTTCTGGGCGATGGGACGGTCATCAATGTGGGGGATGGCCATATAGAGAACTGGGTTCTGACATGTGTGTTGATCGCCAGGCAGGTTATTTTGAGGGGTTGGAGGTCAGCTGGTGCGACCCATATCCGAAGTGGTGCACGGAGGTGGGGAGGGTGGCAGCTTGTGAGGAGGTGTCATCGGGAAGACGGGTTGGCTTGGATAAGTTTATTCGGAAATGGGGCAGGTATTTGGAGTATTTGGAGGGCTCTCGGGTGGGGTGTGGAGAGAGTAGTGTATTATAGTTAGTATGATTATTATGTGTGTGTATGTATGTATTTATGTATATATATATGTATATGTATTTATGTTTATATGTGTATGTATGTATATGTGTATGTGTATGCGGGGGCGGGGACGGGGGTTGTGGGGTTTAAATTTTTATTTTTTATATATATATATATATGTTGTACATTTCATTGTTATTGTATGATTTAATAAAAATGTTAATTACAAAAAAAGGGATGCACTCAAGTGAACAAATGGACGGTGACTAATTAAGCTGGACATTCCTGTTATGCAGTCATTCTTTTTTAAATGAATATGCTTGAGTTATAATTTAAGTTTCCCTATCTGTCACTCACTTGACGTTGTGTCGATGTAGTGACACTAGGGGTCACTCTTGGGAGCCCGAGACAACTCTGGTCTTTGATAAAAGGCCAATGAAAATTGGCGAGTGGTATTTGCATGCCACTCCCCCGGACATACGGGTATAAAAGGAGCTGGTATGCAACCACTCACTCAGATTTTCTCTTCGGAGCCAAATGGTCATGCTCACTGAGCTGAATTCCCATGACTGTTCATTGACCTCTGCTGGATCTGACAGCGCATTTCAGCGGCTTCTCCCTCCTCTGCACTGGTGCACTGCAGAGAATGCCCCTGGGCGCTTCGGCAGAAATAAGAGTATATTTCTCTAAAAGAGTATATTTCTCTAAAAGAGTAAAAGAGTATATTTCTCTAAAAGAGTATATTTCTCTAAAAGAGCGGCACACACAGAACGTCTTTTTAAAGACGCGTCTTTTTAAAGATGTCTTTCCGATTGTGTGTTATTCCTGTTTACGCTCGTTATCTCTCAACTTCTAACGGTCATGATCACTGTCTTTCGTGTCTGGGCACTGCTCACGTGGAGACAGCATTCGTGCATGGTCATGTACTCATTGCGAGGACATGTCCATGGCAACGATGTGGTCGAGGCTTGC
The DNA here is from genome assembly GCF_019703515.2 of Myxocyprinus asiaticus. Classification (NCBI taxonomy): domain Eukaryota; kingdom Metazoa; phylum Chordata; class Actinopteri; order Cypriniformes; family Catostomidae; genus Myxocyprinus; species Myxocyprinus asiaticus. Next base: position 21,920,703 of record NC_059361.1, read on the forward strand.
CTTCGTAAGAAAGCAAGCCACCCCAGAGGCTCCCCACCTCGGTCCTTTTACCCACGGGTATGAGGCCAGCGCGGCTAGCACTGGGGGCGATTTGGGGACCCCAATGGGACCGCCTCCGCCGGGTATCCCCCCGCGGACCTCCCATTCCCCAGCATGCTCATCTGCCCCGATCGGGCTTCTGGATGGGTCTGCCGGCTCGTCTCACGGCGAGTTCGACCTCTTATTCGGAGCCTGCGAAAGTGATGAGCTCTCGAGCGCAGCATCGGAGAGCGGGCTCGTCCAGTCGGATACAGAAGCCTCAGCTGGGCTCCTCCCTTTGGGGACGATTGCCCAGTCACAGGCTGATGTGGAGATGACGACATGCTTTCCTGGGCAGCCGCGAGTGTCAGCTAGAGTGGAACCCTCCGCTCTTCCCTGAACCCTCGCGGTTCGATGATTGGTTCCTGGGCTCACGGCACCGCTCAAAGCCATGCCCTGTCCCCGTTCCTTTCTTCCCGGAAGTGCATGAAGAGCTAACAAGGTCGTGGGAGGCACTTTTTTACTGCCCGGTCCTGATCTTTTCAGCTTCCCCGCCCTCACTACCCTCGATGATGGGGCGGCCAAGGGCTATTCGGCAATCTCCCGGTGGATAAAGGCACTCGCGGTGCACCTATGCCCGCAGAGCGCCGCCACCTGGTGCGGGTGCCCAAAGCCCCCATCCAAGGCCTGTAGGTTTACATCATCTCTGACGGCCAAGGCCTATGGTGCCGCTGGACAAGCTGCCTCCGCCCTGAACACCATGGCTCTCCTGCAAGTCCGCCAAGGCGCTAAAGGAACTGCACGAGGGTAGTTCCACCCCAGGATTGATGCAGGAACTGCGCTTGGCAACTGACCTCGCTCTCCGAGCGACGGAGGTCACGGCACAGTCTCTCGGGCGGACGATGTCCACATTAGTGGTCCAGGAGCGCCACCTTTGGCTCAACCTGGTCGAGATGGGTGAGGCCGACAGGACACGGTTCCTTGCTGCCCCCATCTCCCAGGCTGGCCTATTCGGCGACACTGTCAAGGACTTTGCCCAGCAGTTCTCAACGGTGGAGCAGTAGACGGAGGCTATCCGGCATATCCTGCCCCGGTGCGGCTCATGATCCCACACCCCGTCTGCTCATTGCCAAGGGCATCCCCCTGTGGTGACTGCACCGGCTCTGCCGCAGCCCGCCCCTTCGGCCCGGCACCGGCGTGGAGCCCACCGCAGGAAGCAGACGCCACCTGTCTCGCGGCTGCCAAGAACCCGTGAAAGGCTTCAAAGCGCCCTTGAGATGGGCGACCCAGGGATGACGAAACCCACTGCTCTTGAGCTGGTAAGCAGACCTCTCCATCCCCCGGTCGAAGGCCAGGAGGAGAATTTTTTTGTTACCTTTGCATTAAATTGTGCTGCATGCCCAAGTGGCTGCAGTACTCAAGAGTTCAGCAAGAGCAGTTTCCTTGTTCCCTGGGTCATGTATCCAGTGTGCACGGCCGTCATCATGACCACCGTCCACCACTCTATTTGGCAGTTTTGGCGCTCCAGCGGCGGTCTCCAGCCCCTTAGCGCCCAGCTGTGGCACAAATCCGCCCCCGATGTGACAGTATCCACGGGTCACGAGGACAGGCCTCTTCCTCCCCCGTCCCAGGCTGTTCCGGGGGTGGTCACAATGAGCCAGGTAAGTGCTTCGATGTCCCTAGACTCAGCACGGCCATGACATGGTGTGGCACCTCGAGCTCTGCCCCGCCGCGGGGCCCCACCTGCCGATACGTCCGATAACGTTGTCCCTTTGGTCCCCCTTGTGCGGAACTTGGACACGTGGCTACACGATTCAGTTCGCCAGGCATCCGCCCAGGTTCAGCTGTATCAACTTCACCTTGGTGAAGGACGAAAACGCTGCTACCTTGTGCGCAGAGATCGCTACCCTCCTACGGAAGGGCGCGATAGAACCTGTCCCTCCGGCCGAGATGAAGAAGGGGTTTTACAGCCCCTACTTCATCGTACCAAAAAAAGGAGGTGGGTTACAGCCAATCTTGGACCTGCAAGTACTGAACCAGGCTTTACACAGACTCCCGTTCAAGATGCTGACACAAAAATGCATTCTAGCGAGCGTCCGGCATCAAGATTTGTTCGCGGCGGTAGACCTGAAGGACGCGTACTTCCACATCTCGATCCTTCCTCGACACCGACCCTTCCTGCGGTTTGCATTCGAGGGTCAGGCATATCAGTACAAGGTCCTCCCTTTCGGCCTGTCCCTGTCTCCTTGCATCTTCATGAAGGTCGCAGAGGCAGCCCTTGCCCCGCTAAGGGAGGTGGGCATTCGCATTCTCAACTATCTCGACGACTGGCTAATCTTAGCTCACTCTCGGGACATGTTTTACCGATTACATTATTATTGTAATCGGTAAAACATCAGATTGATCAAATAGCTATGTGTTATATGTCATTGGAAAGCTCTCAAAGTTTGTTTGATAAATTTGTTTCACTCACAGACAAAAATACAGTGAATAATAGCTTACTACCTGTCTTTGACATACATGTCACATGTGAACAGGTGTTGCTTGGAAGCCAGGTTTTTGCTTATAACGTCACAAAAAAGAAACAGAACATAAACCATTACTTAAAGGAGGGGATTCCCGTTAAAAACAATGTAATTGGATGCATGAATCATTAGATAATCCACATGAAACATAATGTGCACACAGCACATTATGTGCTATCTGGCTAAAAACACGTTACCTTTTCTGGATCAGATGACTTCATTGGAAATTATGTACTACATTGTCCAGCATCATGGAATGATAAACCTATTGTATTAGGATTCAGGTCGCTGCAACCAGAGGTGGAAGTCATCCAAATATGGGCAGAGAGGTTTGTTTACTCTAATTACATATGGCCACCAGGAGATGGTGCATAGTACATGACACAGACTCAATAATGGCTCAAATAACACAGAATGGAACTGAATGAGATCTCGTTATTTGTGTCTGCATGCTTTGGAGAGAGAGTACATTTAGTCATTGCTGTATTTGCATGTGTAATTAGTTCTTATGTACAATTATTATGTTTTATTTATTTAAGTTTTTGGACACTAGGATAAATAATTTTTGTAATGCAATAACTTTTGATTGCTTTGTCGTATCAACACAAAATTTGCCTCAGTTACAGGTGACATGATTGGGAACAAAACAAAAACAAAAGCAGTTTGTCAGAGCTATCTTATTCTCATAATTTATCATAATCTATTATCATTAAACTATTTGAAAAGTTTCTTTAAAAGTATACCAAACATCTGACCCTCTTTGTTTTTTGTTTTTTGTAGAGTGATAAGCCTTTATTTTTGGGTGTGCTACTGAAACGGAAAATCTTTAAAAACACCTTCAGAGCTTAAAGGGTTAAATCATTGTAATTATTTACGGTTGTTTTAGAGTTTACAGTGTTACATTGTCATGGCAATAAGGTTGTTAAATGGAAAATAACTTTACACAGAAAGCAATTTCATCACACTAAAATCATGTTAACACACAGTTTGTTTACTTCTTGTGGCTTTACTTTTGAAACAGTGTATATATAGACATTTATGATTGGCCCTATCCACTTTCATTGCCTCACTGTTACCTAGATTTTTCCTTCTTTTTTTTCTTTTTTTTTTTTTTTAAGAAATTAATTTTTGAAATACATTTACAGTATGTCATAATCAACATCATGCCAAAAATGCTGTTGATTGCGATTTAACTCGTTTTGAACCCGGAATATTCCTTTAAATAATTCACATCACTATGTTCACCTAATTATGATATTTTCACAAAAGAAAACAAGCTAATATTTTTTCCATCTTAATATATATATATATGTATATATATATATATATATATATATATATATATATATATATATATATATATATATATATATATATATATATATATATATATATATATATATATATATATATATATAGGAATGTTTCTAATATAAATATTAATACGTCATCAAATATATTAAGACATACACTGCAAAAAGTATTTTTCTTGATTAATATTTTTGTCTTGTTTTCTAGTAAAGATATCTAAACATTTTTAAAGCTACACTATGTAAATCTTTTTGTTAAAAAATAACAAAATGTTATTAATGAGAGAGGGCAACAAAAATCCATCTTCCAAACCATGTCTTTACCCAAATACACTTTGATAAACCTATAATAATTATTTATATTTTAGAGCTGTCGGGACGGATTTTGCGGGAAATCCGTACACAGAGAAAATAAGCTCTGGATACTGTAGCGCATGTATGCTGTGGGAGTAGCGTGAAGTTGAAAGTTTGTTGTCACAACAAATGAGCAAAATTGACCATGGATAATTCAAAATGGCAAACCTCCGGGGAATCACTGGTTGTACAAACAAAGAAACCCTGAACAGAGCAGAGTCTGCAAGCAAAAAGAGTCCATAATAAAACCCGAATCAACATCGGCTTGGCTTTTCAGAGGTGACGACAACTCCGAGATCTGAAAGGATTTAAAAGCAACCCAGAGATGGCTGTTTTCTTACTCAACAGTTAAGATATTTTATTGATATGGTTTATGTATAACTGTGTAATCACACACACACACTCACGTCTGTGTGTATGTAGTGAAATACAATAATTATACTGTAATCGGTGCAAAACTTTTCACTTGCTAGCACACGTGTGTATTTTTCTTTGTAACGGCAATCATTTATATAATTAAATCATTTAGTCCTAGGCTTTCCAAGGACATGTGAGTCTTTAAATTATGTTGACCACTGGTTGGTAACAATGACAATCTATAAATTAGTTACTACCTTGGTCTATTTGGACAGAATATCCTACAGTTATAAAAACTTTACTATGTTTGACCTTATCAGACTAGCAATCATTATGTCTAACATTAACGAATGTTGCCTAACTTTTGTAATGTCATTTATTTAAAAACATCAATGTTTCCAATGTCAAAACAACAGCATAATCTATGGCACTTACCTGCTCAAATGACATGTTTTCGGATATCTGTCTTTTCCTTTCTTTTGTTATCTATTTGTCCATTTGCTCTAATAAGATGCCCTGTATCCAGGTGTACACTGGTGCCTCAAACCATATTCATTTGCGCAGAGGAGCAGAGCCATAGCACAACCATAACAATGTTCTTTCGCAAGACGCATGCAGTTTTATGTTTTAACCGCTAGAGGGCTAAAAGTTACATAGTGAAGCTTTAAACAAGATAAATTGACTTGATAAGCAAAATGGGATAAGATAGTTTGTCTTGTTTTCAGAAACATCTAACTACATTTAGTGAGGTTTATGCTTAAGAGAAGAAAAAACTGTTTGCCAATGGGGTATGAAAAATGATCTTAATTCAAAGGTAAAACAAGTTTATTTTTCTTACCCCATTGGCAGATTTCTTTTTTTTTTATCTCCTTGTTTTAAGTCAGATTTATCTGAAAACAAGACTAACTAACTTATGCCATTTTGCTTGTCAAGTAAATATATCTTGTTTTAAGAATAACAAGACAAAAATACTCATTAAGAAAAACAATTTTTTTGCAGTGTAAATGATGGGGCAATGAAAATGTACTGCAGAGTAGGAATGACCCAAATGGCTAAAAAGCTTGCCAATAGAGATGCAGGTAGAACTGTCAAATAATAGTCATTTATGTATTGATAGGATAAGGCATTTGTTTTGGAATCTCTGAAGACCATCTCACCGATCATACTTAACATTGGATCAGTGAAACTCCCTCCCTGCAGAAGTGTCTTCTCTTTGTCACCATCCAGTGGTGAGCAAGCAAACTTACATGACACTGTGTTTGGTGCAGTATAGTTTCAATATAAAACAATAAAGCCATATATTCTCTAAATATAATATAATATAATATATATATATATATATATATATATATATATATATATATATATATATATATATATATATATATATATATATATATATTATTATTTTTTTTTTTTTTTTACAGTTGATGGTTGATACACACAAACCTATTAGAATTTCTCTCTAATCTTAGAAATACATCTAAGCATAATGAAAACGATCCTTATGGTTCTTCTTTCATAAATCATCTAATGCAGAGGAGTATATACACAGTATTTCCAGCTACAGACCCAAATGTTTGTTTCCAGGTGTAAATCAAAAGGTATTCTTATGTCTCTTTGAGATTGTATCAATTAAAGACAACAATTGCAAAGAAAGCATAACTGTCAACACCATTAATGGTGATGGCACAGGAGAACTACACACTGCATTGATTGATAGGATTATTCGGCATGAGCGAAAAAAGCGAGGTCAGAATCAGGTCATTGCATGCAATAATCTCAGTTACAGGCGCCATCAGTACCGACAATGTGAGGGTTTGCAGCTTACCTAGAGTGTATGCGAGTTGTGTGTGAGTGTGTGTGGTGCCTGAACTGCAGCAATCTCCCCTGTGGGCTAATAGATTCGAGATGACATGTTCTCCGCTTCCATGCTGAATGTTCAGTGAACTTTCTGGCACACAGGCTACCTCTAAAGTGGGTTCAACCAGAGGTTAATATAAACAAACAGCAGAAAATGGAGAGCCAGGGATTATTAAATGTTAGGATGACTGACAAATCCCTCATTGCCATTAGCCCCTGGCCTTCACCTATACCCTCCTTTCCAAAAAAAAAAGGCTCGACAATTTTTTTTATTTATTTATTTTTTTTTTTTGAAGTGGCATGTTTAGTGCCAGCCATTGGGGGCTAATAATTTGTAATGTGTGTTCAAAATGTTCCTTGAGTACAGATAAAAGATTGTGTGCCCACATTTGCATTTGAGTTTATAAATATAAGATGTTGGGAGGTTGTTTATAACAGCTATTGTTATTATTATTTATTAATATATTTACTAGGCTATCCTTGTACTTGACAATTTTGTCCCTATTAAATGTCAAAATTGACAATGGTTTTGGGCTGATTAACAATTATAAAAGTTAAAATATGTAAACACCTAAAATTGTTGAAATTATTAGTTGTTAGAAATATTGTTATGACTTGATCAAAAATATTTTGATCAATATTGTGACCAGAATGTGCAGATACATATTTATTATTCTCAATATAATTATTAACAAAAAGATGTGTATTTTGTAAAGAAAAAGGTTACCATACATAAACAAGCTTAAAACAGTCCTTTGTGGTGGAAAATGTGGTATTTTCCCCAAACACATTATTAGCTTTTCAGGCAAATAAAGATAAAACAAAGGAGAAAGGTGAATAAATTATTAATGAGAGATAGACAATAACACAAGTGCAGTGTGTTAACAGGCAAAAATAAAATATGTACATATCTGAATATAAATATTTATACTTACATTGTCATTTTGATTTTTTTTATCAATTTATTTTTGAAAATCCCTTTTTTCAGATATCTTTGTCAGGGAAAATCATGTGCACTGCCCTCTTGTGGATGTGTTCACAAATTCCAGAAAATATCAATATATTAACCCTTTCTACTTTTTATTAACAGACAAACGTAACCATCCACCAACATCATGATGTGCAGCCTAATACAGTAAGCAGGGTTTAGCCTGCTATCAAAAGCTGTGCAAACTTTAAAAGCAGCTTCAGCTATGCTTTGACAGATTGTGTACAGAACAGGATTGTGAGTTCCTTTTGTAGTGCTTCTTTGAAACTCCTGCTCATATGAAGTTAATTTAAGGATGGTGATTGTCCCTGTTTGAGCAGATTAAGTTTATCACTGCCAGTGCCGGTGTGCAAATTTCGTGATGTCGGCAGTGCATTGTTAACAGTGATTGTCATCTAATTAAATCGTGGCTCGTCACAAGAGATGCTTGTTATGCTGAGATAAGCACTGGGAGTCTACTCAAGCATTCCTGAGATCAATAAAGATGTTCACTTCTGGATTACGAATAGTCTGAGGGTTACATGGGGCAGAGGAATTAATTAGGAAAGAATTCTTAACCCACCCCCCCCACACACACAGTCTAACTTTCTTAGTTGGGTGAGGTGGGAAGAGGGGGCTATTTAAATGATTTGATATCCGCTCTCATTCCACTTTAATGTGAATGTTTAAGAGAAAATGTCATGAAAGCTTTTTATCTTAATTTATCTCAGAACAAATTAAAATGTTAAAGTGAAACTAAATTAAAGTCACATTTATGTGTCTTAGCATGTGTCTTGTTATTCAGACTTGCAGTCCACAATCTATTCAAAAGCACTGCTAAGTACAGTACAGCATAATTGACAATAATAATTATTAATAATAAATATATAATTAAAATAATAAATATAATTAATAATTATAATTAACTTGCTGTAGTGACCTATAAAACCTATAAAGCTTACATTTAGGCAAGCTGTTGTTGTTCAAAGCCATCGGAAATACTTTTTCCTTGGATTGTACCTTTTGATTTTGGATTGTATGTTTCAAGTTCATAGGGATTCTTGTCATTGTTTACTCACCCCTGTGTTGTTATAACTGTATATGACTTGAAATTGTGACAAAAATCTTGTTCTCAGTGATGTCATACAATGACAGTTTATAGTGACTACATCTTCAAGCTTCAAAAGAATGCAAAGGTATAATTCAGAAGTCTAATAAATTATTCCAAAAGACTTATGATTGTTATGAAAGCATATGATAAGTTTTGAGAAACAAACTGAAATATAATGTTTTATTTTGTGAAAATGTTCACTGAGTGTTGATCTCCTGTGCACGGTCATGATAGGGCACAAGAGCAACAGTTCATGCAGATGTAGGAATTTTAGCTCATTATTGGTTAAAAGGGAAACAATGATCTAATCTCTAGGGAATCTAACAGAATTAATATTTAACACCCAATCAACGTATTCGTCCACTGGTATGTTGAACTTGCGTCTTTATCAATTCTGGGAGGATATCACCTCGTGGCCATTGGAATAATACCCTAAATTTAGCATAAACACTGTTTATAAGCAAATAACAGGATCAGACAGTTTAAGACATTAACTTTATGAGCATGAAGTACAAGGCACTTCTCTTTGAATACAAACAAGACTTTATTAAACTATTCTAAACCTAATACATAAACTAATCTAGCGCGTACACACACACACACACACACAAACACATAAAGTGAACGGCAAAGAAAACAAGATTTCTGGAATACTGGAAATGCAGAATATTGAGTTATGGCAATGGATGAAATTTAGAAAACCATGACAGAATGAACCATTAATCTCTCCATTTCACCTTTGTATTAGCCCACAATAGAACGCAATTTTTATCTTATACACCAGTTTAGCGAGACATGGAAATACTGTACTTGGTTACTTGGTCAGTTGATAAGTTGTTTCTTTCATTGTGTTGGTGGTCTGGGAGTTGATCCTAAGATGTTGTGAAGGGTCAGAGAAGCCAACTGGGAATGATGAGTCAAGAGATGAATGAGCTGGGTTTCATTCATAGGAAGGTTGCTGCAGTACATTCAAGGGCTGAAGGCAGTTGCGGTGAAGTAAACTACTATTGCAAAAGACTTTATGGAAAACAAAGGCTGGACGATAATGCTAACAGCTCACAAGAAAAATAGACTCAGCGTAGATTTTGTGTTCAGCGTAGATTCGGTGCTCAGCGTAGACTTTGTGCTCAGCATAGATTCTTAGTAGGCAGGGACTCTGTTTTCAGCATCGACTCGACTCAGCTCAACTCAGTGGTTCGTTCAGTGTCATGAGGTTTTAACCTTTCTGACTGGGCACAACCCAGAAGACTTCTGACCAGTCAGAAATTAACTTGACTATGGGGCATAAACAGCTTTTCCCTCCTCAAGTTAATGAACATAGGCCTATCATTCTCTTGTTACATGCTTTTCCTTAGTTTCCTGCTCTGACTAAAGGTATTTCAGTCCTAAACTTTGATAGCAACAATACAATGCATGTTATTGGATTTTACCCAACATCAACATTCTGGAAATTAACTATGGACTTCATAGATACCAAACATGAGGGTAATAATAATAATTGCAATGGTAAAAACATTCATGGTTAATATGGTTAAAGCAAGGATAACATAACATGAGGTAGTCTGACAATATCTAAGGTAGATATACATATGAGAAAGACAAGAACAAAGTTAGTTTGTGTTTGAGAGGGTAAAATGTTTGTAAACCCAGTCTTGGAATTTCACAGCTTCAGATCTCGCTCTCTTGAGTGTACTTCAAGAAGGAGGGGGACCTCCCTTCCTTTATTCTTAGACTGAGAGCTTCCTAATACTGTGTCAAGTCATTTTTATTTGTATAGCACTTTTCACAACACACATCGTTTCAAAGCAGCTTTACAGGAAATCATGCATTAAAAAAAAAAAAAAAAAAAAAAAAAAAAATGAAATGAAATGAAATTGTAATATCTATAATGTCTTAGATTGATCATTGTGTAGTTTGATTAAATATGATTGTAAGTTGTGTATACAAATAAAATAATAAAATATTAATTGTATTTAGAACCTCTGTGAGCAAGCTGAAGGTGACTGTGGCAAGGAACACAAAATAACTAAGGGAGAAACCAGGCGCACTGTGGGGGCCAGTTCCCCTATGGCTAAACAACATGAATATAATGCTAATATTAGTTAATGTGTGCAGTGCAAGTGATGTGTGGTGATGGGGGCGTGGTCGTGTGTCTGTTTGTGGGAGAGAGGGAGTGGTGTGGCTCATCATCATGGTTTCTAACAGCTGTTTCTTGTTGCAGTGATAGCGGGGGGAGACCTCAAAAACGAAACGGCCAAAACACGCCAGAGAGGGAGAGAGGGAACAAGTGTACAGTGTTGCCGTGTGATCTACTGAGTGTTTATGATCTGACGAGTGTTCTGAAGAAATTTATGTTTATGTTGAGAGTTTATTATTAACTGAATGAAAAGCAACAAAAAGTACCTACGCTGTACACAAAAGAGACAAGAGAATAAAGCTTGACCTGAAGAGTGTCACTGCTCCCCACCTCCTCATTTAAACATCCGAACCCTGATGTGGTGTCACATTGGTGCAAAATCCCAGAATCCGAGAAGCAACATCATCATGGAGTCCTCACCACTGGGCGAGGTGATCAAGACCCTCGCTGGCATCCAGCAGAACCAGCATCAGGCCCTCGTCGAGCTGCGAATGGAGCAGGAGCAGCATTTTCAACTCCTGCTCCAGACCCAAGCGGAGGACCGACAGGCATTCCGGAGCCTAATCAGACACGAGGGGGTTGCTGCTGCAGCCCCAGAGCCCAAGAGAGCCATTCTGCAGCCGGTTGGCCGGACCCCGAACAGAGCCGACAGCACTTCCATGCCCTAAAGCTGGGCAAACACGGCCGCCTGTTCATCTTCGCACAGCAGCTCTGGGATGCCTGCTGGAAATGGTTGCTGGCGGGGGAGCCCCACAGCACCCAGGACATCGTGGACAAGGTGGTGATGGAGCAGTTCATCGCCCAGCTGCCCCGTGGGATGGATGAGTGGATCCAGCACCACCGTCCGGTGTCGCTGGAGGAAGCGATCCAGCTGGACGAGGACTACTTGACGGCATTTCCGGGAAGCAGTGATCCAGAATCTCTCTATCTCTCTTCTTCTCTCTCTTTCTCTCCTGCCCCCAAACCTCACTTGCACCCCTCCTCTTTTTGTCCCGTCCCTGCCCCCAGGAGGCTGGGCAGTCCTGTGCCCAGGTTTCCTCCCCGCTTAGGGGGGTCTTCTCAACCCTCTCTCTCTCCTGCTTACTCTGCCTCTCTCCACTATCCCTCCCAGGTTGGTGAGTCTGTTCACCTGGGTGTAGGAGGGGGCCTGGGCCGGTTTCCCTCTACTCAATTCTGACAAAACAGAGGTACTAATTATTGGACCAAAAACCTCTAAAAATAAGCTGCTTTTCAGGGCATTTCCAGGACCATTGCACCGTGATGGAGGTGGGTACGCTGGTCCAGATTCGCGACGCTCCACAGGCCGCCCCCGATCAAGCTGGACCATATAGGATACTGGTGGGTACCCAGGGGGATACATATCAAGCTTTGTATCAATGCTTGGTACAAGATGGGGCATTGGGCACAAATAATCGGGTGAAGGTGTGGTGTGTGCATTGGGATATTCACACGTATCCGGTGGTTACCATTGAGATACTATTCAGGGGGAGAAAACATAGAGTGGAGGCCATGGTTAATTCCCGCCTCACCCATCTGCTGATTTTGGGGACGAATTGGCCTGATTTTAAGAATTTATTAAGGGAAATCTGTGCGGATGGGTCTTGCGAAATAATGTCTCGGTGTGTTACGTACAATGCTATTGCTGGAGAGGCAGTGTCAGGGCCGTCTACATCTGCTCTGTGTTAAGATGATGCAAGGGAGGAGGTCCCCACCCTCAGGGAATTCCCTGAAGGGGATTTCCCTCTAGAGCAGTCACCTGATGAGTCCCTCAAACATGCATTTGACCAAGTGAGAGTAATCAATGGTCAACAGCTCCAGCCTAACAACACGCTTACATTCCCATATTTTTCAGTTATTAAAGATCGGTTGTATCAAGTGACGCAGGACACTCAACAAAAGAGAATATAACCCAGTTATTAGTACCGAAGAGCTGTCGGGAAACTCTTCCAGGTGACTCATCATAATCCAATGGCTATTTAGGACAGGAAAAAACACTCTGGCCGGGCATTCACAGGGACGTTTGCAGGTGGTGTGCGGCGTGCCATGAATGCCAGTTGGTGAATCCACAGGCTACCCCAAAAGTACCATTGCGCCCTGTACCACTAATCGAGGTACCCTTTGAAAGAATTGATATGGACCTCATCGGGTCATTAGAATGGATCTCATGCTGGCATTGCTTTGCATTAGTTCTGGTGGACTATGTAACGTGATATCCGGAAGCAGTGCCCCTGCGCAATATCTCAGCATGTAGTGTTACGGAGGCACTCTTCAGAATAATCTCCTGAGTTGGGATTCCGAAAGAAATCCTCACTGACCAGGGCACTACATTAATGTCACGAACACTATGCGAACTGTACGAATGATTAGGTATTAAATCGATTCGCACCAGTGTTTACCACCCACAAACCGATGGGTTGGTGGAACGATTTAATAAAACCCTGAAAAACATGATCCGTAAATTCGTACATGAGGATGCTAGAAATTGGGATAAGTGGCTCGAGCCCCTGTTATTTGCAGTGCGAGAGGTCCCACAAGCCTCCACAGGGTTTTCCCCATTCGAGCTGCTGACTGGGCGTCGGCCCCACTCCAGTGGCTCCACCTCATGAAAGATACCAATGCACAGATCACCCGTTGGTAACTGGCACTTCAGCCATTCAAATTTGAGGTGATCCACAGGCCGGGGGCACAGATGGCTGTGGCTGACTTTCTCTGCGGGGGGTGGGGGGGTGGGCGTAGGGATATGTGGTGATGTTTCTGGTTCCGTCAGACCTAACTAAAGCAGCCTAATTGTGAGTTGATGGATAATATTAGGTGTTTGCCTGGCTAAATAGATGAGTCTTTAGTCTAGACTTGAACTGAGTGAGTGTGTCTGTATCCTGGACAGTGTTAGGGAGACTATTCCATAGTTTAGGAGCCAAATATGAAAAGGATCTACCTCCTTTTGTGGATTTTGATATACTTGGAATTATTAACAAGCCAGAATTTTGTGATCATAATGAACGTGATGGAATATAGCATGTCAGAAGGTCACTTAAGTACTGTGGAGCTAGACCATTCAAAGCTTTGTATGTAGTTAACATAATATAAATGAATACGAAATTTAACAGGTAGCCAATGTAACAACGATAAAATTGGGCTAATGTGATCATATTTCTTGGGTGTAGTCAGGGCACTGCCCTTTTGGACCCGCCTGCCGGCAGGCTTTTCCCCACCTCTCTAGAGTTGGGGAGGGGGATGAAGGGAGGGAAAAACAAAAAAAAGAGGAGAGGGAAAGGGCAAGGTGGAGCAACAGTGAGAGAGAGAGAGGAGAGAGAGAAAAACTTGCTCTCCGGTTCTCAGACACGCCATTGCCTGGTACTCGACCACTCCTCCACCCTCTGGCGGATGACAGCCGCTCCTCCCCAGGCAAACCGGAGCAAGTCCTCCAACCCCTGGCGGATGGAATGCCCCTCCGCGTTTTGGCGGCCGGTAGGGAGCCCCTCCACTCCTGGAAACGGCTCCACTACTCCAGACGGCCGGCAACGAGCCCCTCCTCCCCTTGCAGACGGTGACCTTTCCTTTTGGCACCAATGTAACAAGGTTAAAATGGGAAAGGAGGAGGCGGGAACCGGCTGAACAAGCAAAGTAATATTTTAATTTAAACTTAAAACAAAATTACACAAAACATAAACGCACACACGGCAGCTGCGTCTGGCTTTCTCTCTCTCGAACTGCCGCATACCGCTGCACTTATCCCTCTCCTCGGCTGATTAGCCCGATTGGGGGCCGGGCGTGCATAGTCACGGCCTGGCCCCGCCCCGCCCTCCTCCTCGTCACATGCATGAATTCGTTTTTCGGCATCAGCAACAGAGAGCATGTGTCGTAACTTAGAAAATATTTCTGAGGTGGAAGAATGCTGTTCTACAAACATTGGAAATTTTCAATGGATAGATTGGAATTAAATATGCCAAGTTCTTCACTGTAGAAGACGACGTAACAGTACATCCATCGAGAGTCAAATTATATTTTAGCAGCTTATTTTTAGAGGTTTTTGGTCCAATAATTAGTACCTCTGTTTTGTCAGAATTGAGTAGAGGGAAATTTCTGGCCATCCAATCTTTGATTTCATTGATACACTCTGGTAATTTGTAGTATTTTGAATTTTCTTTGGGTTTAGAAGAAATATGAAGTTGGGTATTGTCGGCATAACAGTGGAAACTTATTCCATGATTCCTGATAATATCTCCCAGGGGAAGCATGTATAAGGAGAAAATCAGAAGCCCTAAAACTGATCCCTGTGGCACTCCATACTTAACTTTTGTTTGATTAGACAATTCCTCATTTACACATACAAAGTGGTAGCGGTCTAATAAATAGGACCTGAACCATGCTAATGCAATTTTCCCTATCTGTCACTCACTCGACATTGTGTTGATGTAGAGACACTAGGGGTCACTCTTGGGAGCCCTGAACACCTCTGATCTTTGAAAAAAGGCCAATGGGAATTGGCAAATGGAATTTGCATGCCACTCCCCCGGACATACGGGTATAAAAGGAGCTGGTATGCAACCACTCATTCAAATTTTCTCTTCGGAGCCAAGTGGTTCTATTCATTGAAGCTGAATTCATCCGTGAGTTCATTCACCTCATCTGCTGGATTTTACGGCACATTTCAGCGGCCTCTCCCTCTCTGCACCCGTGGAGTACAGAGAAAACCCCTGGGCAGAATAACAAAAAGAGTATATTCTAAAAAGAGTATATTTTCATTCTAAAAGAGCAGCACACACAGAATGTCTTTTTTAAGATGCCTTTCCGTTTGTGTGTTATTCCTAGTTGCGGTTGTTATCTCTCCGCTTCTGACAATCTCTGTCTTACGTGTCTGGGCACTGCCCACGTGGAGACATCGTTCGTGAATTGGTCATGTCCTCATTGCGAGAACATGACCATTGCTACGTTGCGGTCGCGGCTTGCATTTGTAAGAAAGCAAGCCACCCCAGCGGCTCCCCGCCTCGGTCCTTCTACCTACAGGTATGAGGCCGTGCCGGTTAGCACTGGGGGTGATTTGGGGGCCTCAATGGGAGCACATCCACCGGGTAAACCCCCACAGACCTCCCATTCCCCAGCATGCTCGCTTGCCCTGGTCGGCCTCTCGGATGAGACTGCTGGCTCGTCTCACGGTGAGTTCGACCTCTTATTCAGAGCCCGGGATGACGATGAGTTATCGAGCGCAGCATCGGAGAGTGGGCTCGTCCACTCTGATGCGGATGCCTCAGCTGGGCTCCCTCCTTCGGGTTTGGTCGCCCAGTCTCAGGCTGAAGCGGAGATGACAGACATGCTTTCTCGGGCAGCCGCGAGCGTCAGGCTAGAGTGAAACCCTCCACTCTCCCCTGAACCCTCATGGCTCGATGATTGGTTCCTGGGCCCACAGCGCCGCTCACGGCCGCGCCCCGCCCTGGTCCCTTTCTTCCCGGAAGTGCATGAGGAGCTGACAAGATCGTGGGGGGCAACTTTTATTGCACAATCCTAATCTTTCAGCTCCCACGCTCTCACTACCCTCATTTGTGGGGCGACCAAGGGGTATTCGATGATCCCCAGGTGGATAAGGTGCTCGCGGTGCACTTGTGCCCGCAGGTTTATGTCATCCCTGACAGCTAAGGCCTACGGTGCCGCTGGACATGCCGCCTCTGCCCTGCATGCCATGGCTTTGCAAGTTCAACAATTCAAGGTGCTAAAAGAGCTGCACGAGGGTAGTTCTGACCCAGGATTGATGTAGGAACTGCACTCGGTGACCGACCTCGCTCTCGGGCAGGCGATGTCCACCCTGGTGGTCCAGGAGTGCCACCTTTGGCTCAACCTGGTCGAGATGAGAGAGGCCGACAAAGCACGGTTCCTTGATGCCCCCATCTCCCGGGTTGGCCTATTCCTTTGCCCAGCAGTTTTCGGCGGTGAAACAGCAGATGGAGGCCATTCAACACATCCTGCCCCGGCACGGCTCAAGACCCCGCACCCTGTCTGCTTGTCACCAAGGGCGTCCTCCTGCAGCAACAGCAACAGCACCGGCTCCCCCGGAGCCCACCCCCACGGCCCGGCCCCGGCATGGAGCCCGCCACAGGAAGCAGATGCCACCCGTCTCTCGGCCGGCCGCCAAGAACCCTAAGAAGACTTTGAAGTGCCCCTGAGACGGGCGACCCAGGGATGAGGATATCCACTTCTACGGAGCTGGTAGACAGACCACTCCATCCCCTGGTGGAGGGCCGGGAGGAGAATCTTTTGTTTCATTTTTCGCCGTATGCCAAAGAGGCTGCAGTACCCAAAACTTCAACAAAAGAGTGGTTTCCTTGTTCTATGGGTCACATGTGTTGGGCCTCATGTATTCAGATAGAAGACAAAGGCAGGCCTAACACAGTTGTAAAAACCTAACTCAAGCCCCCACATTCCAAGTCGTAAAACTTACTGATAAAAATCGCGCCAAAATCAAACAAAGGGAGTCCAAAACAGACTGCAAAACCCATGAAGCGTTGCTCACTAAAGGATCAAACTCTCAACTCCTATTGGATGAGGCACACAACAGAACGTCCCTCAAACATGACATCATCAGGAGTTGAAATACCTCTGAAATGCTTTCATGATTTGCTTCCAGCGACTTTGATCACCGAATATAGACGTAGTTTATCGCTGCTCTCAGGTGCAACCTCGTGGCACAAGGAAGTAACGTCCGACTTGAAACTGTGGCCATACAATCTCCATCTCGCTGGACGAGTTGAGGTTACTCTGTGTTCAACCGAACACTCTAATGGATCCGAAGGAAACCGCCGAGCAATTCGCATCTTCATCCGTTTGTCTACAGAAGTGAAGAGATTAAAGATTTCTCTTCCATCTTCAATCAATTCGACATTTCTGAGTTCTCCGCCAGCCCACTGAGAATCAACAGCCGTACCGCCCGCCGACAGAGCGAGGAAATGGCCTCCCGTCATCACCCGAGCCTCAAGGAACCGGGTCAGAGTTAAAGGACGGAGGAAAACACATTCTACCTGTGTCCTCATGTGATTCAAGTAAGAGGTTTACGTCTGGGCAGAGATAGAATATTATAGTGTGTTATTCTTGTGTTTCAAGGTTTTTTGCTTGTACAGTTTACTGACCGCCATGTCCGCTCATTATTAATACTCAGGGTATTAATCATCATGAATTTGTTTTGCTGTATTGTGGTCCAACCAAATTGGATTGTTGTGCAATTTCGCCATCGCGGGTGAGACAGCAACTGAGTTCATCCATTAAAGAGTCAAATAACGCGGGACTTTTACGAGCCGTCCACCACATCTCTGAGTGATAAACTGACAGATGCTTTCTCTCCCACTGTCGCGAAATCGGCTTTAGGGCCGTCATCTCTCTCTCTCTCGTACTAACCACACACACACACACACACACACACACTGTCACACACACACCTTATGTGTTATAGGATTATTTTGATTTCCATATCTAATCATATCACTGTTTAGTTTGTAGTTGTAAGTCGGAAGTTTATTGACTGCATTGTATTCATTATTAATTGATATTACTGCATAAATAAACTTTGTTTATATTACAAAGAGAAGTGTTTTGGTTTGTTTTGCATACACCTGTGTCATTTTGACGAGATGTCAGTGCTCGGATTCAAACCTTCAATCATTGTTTTTTCCCCGAAAATCGATATTCTTCGGATGTCGATTTTCCTAAGAAAACAATCTAATATTGAGACTGTTTTACTATCTGGTTATTAGTCTCTGATTTCAGGGTGGTGCCCCATCAATGTTAATCCTTATTAATATTCTATTGATTTTTGATAATTAATAATTATCTTTGATGGTTGTTGAATTTGAATGATCAATAAGCTAGTGTTAATTTTAATTAATGTTTCATCGATGTTAACAATTAACGATTATCTTTGATAATTGTTGATTTAAAGGATTAAAAAAAGCTAACATTGATTCTCATCAATGTTCTATTGATTTTAATAATTAATAATTATCTTTGATAATTATTAATTATTGCTAATAACCAAACTTGCTCCTAAACGTAGCACACTACATTTACTGGAGCCCCATATGAGGTTTTAATGAGTTAGATTCAATTAATTAATTTAAATATTAATTAATAACTAAAGAAATAATTATTAATTATTTCTGATAGTAACACTGATCTAAACAACCAGTAAAGCCCTACACATGTCAGGTGTGCACGGCCGTCATCACGACCTCCGTCCACCGTCCCATTTTTGCAGGTTTGGCACTCCAGTGGTGGACCCCCCGCCCCTGCACATCGGTGAAGGGCGAGAGCGCCGCTACCTTGCATGCAGAGATCATGACCCTTCTGCGCAAGGGCGCAATAGAGTCTGTCCCTCCAGCCAAGATGAAGAAAGGGTTTTACAGCCTTTACTTCATCGTACCGAAGAAAGGTGGTGGGTTGTGGCCAATGTTGGACCTGCGAGTTCTGAACCGGGCCTTACACAGACTCCCGTTCAAGATGCTGACGCAAAAACGCATTTTAGCAAGCATCCGGCATCAAGATTGGTTCATGGCGGTAGACCCGAAGGACGCGTAATTCCATATCTCAGTTTTACCTCGACACAGACCCTTCCTGTGGTTTGCTTTCAAGGGCCGGGCATACCAGTACAAGGTCCTCCCCTTCAGCCTGTCCTTGTCCTCTCGCATCTTCATGAAGGTCGCAGAGGCAGCCATTTCCCCGCTAAGGGAAGTGCGTGTCCGCATACTCAACTACCTCGACAACTGGCTGATCCAAGCTCACTCTCCAGAGTTACTGTGCACACACAGGGACCTGGTGCTCAGGCACCTCAGCCGTCTAAGGCTTCGGGTCAACTGAGAAAAGAGCAAGCTCACCCCGGTTCAGAGCATCTCTTTTCTCGGCTTGGAGTTGGACTCAATCTCGATGATGGTGCGCCTCACGAATGAGCACGCACAGTCGAAGCTGAACTGTCTGAAGGCATTCAGACAGAAGACAGCAGTTCCACTGAAACTTTTTCAGAGGCTCCTGGAGCATATGGCATCCTCTGCAGTTGCCACACCGCTCGGGTTGATGCATATGAGACCGTTTCAGCACTGGCTTCAGACTCGAGTCCCGAGATGGGCATGGTGCCGCGGGACACATCGCGTGGTCGTCACACCAATCTGTCGCCACCTCTTCAGCCCTTGGAACGACCTAGCATTTATACGGGCAGGGGTTCCCCTAGAGCAGGTCTCCAGGCACGTCGTGGTTACGACAGACGCAGACATGCTTCCCAGGAATCCTCCCACTGCCCGCTTTGGTACGCCCTGACCGAGGAACCCCTCAGTATAGATGCGCTGGCACACAGTTTGCCCCCTGGACTATGCAAATACACGTTTCCCCCTGTGAGCCTACTTGCACAGACCCTGTGCAAGGTCAAGGAGGACGAGGAGCAGGTTGTCTCAGTAGCACCCTACTGGCCCACCCAGACATGGTTCTCAGACCTCACGCTCCTCGCGACAGCCCCCCCCTGGAGAATTCCCCTGAGGAAGAACCTTCTTTCTCAGGGATGGGGCACCATCTGGCACACGTGAGCAGACCTCTGGAATCTCCACGTCTGGCCCTTGGACAGGACGCAGAAGACCTTAGTGGCCTACCACCCGCGGTTGTAGACATGATCACGCAGGCTAGGGCTCCCTCTACGAGGTGCCTGTATGCTTTGAAGTGGAATCTGTTCGCTAAGTGGTGTTCTTCCCGACGTGAAGACCCCTAGAGATGTGCAGTCGGATCGGTGCTTTCCTTCCTGCAGGAGAGGCTGGAGGGGCGGCTGTCTCCCTCCACCTTGAAGGTGTATGTAGCTATAGCTCCAGACCGCATCTCATCCCCTCATGGGACCTCTCTGTAGTCCTTCGGGATCTACGGGGATCCCCCTTCGAGCCCCTGGAGTCAGCTGAGCTTAAGGAACTCTCTTTGAAGACTGCCCTCCTGACTGCGCTGACTTCCATCAAGAGGGTAAGAGACCTGCAGGAGTTCTCTGTCAGCGAAATGTGCCTGGAGTTCGGTCCGGGCTACTCTCACGTGATCCTGAGACCCTGACCGGGCTATGTGCCCAAGGTTCCCATGACCCCGTTTAGGGATCAGGTGATGAACCTGCAAGCGCTGCCCCAGGAGGAGGCAGACCCAGCTTTGGCATTGCTGTGTCCGGTGCGTGCTTTACGCATCTATTTGGATCGCACGCAGAGCTTTAGAAGCTCCGAGCATCTCTTTGTCTGCTTTGGTGGACAGCGGAAAGGAAGCACTGTCTCCAAACAGTGGATCGCCCACTGGGTCATTGATGCCATCGTGATGGCATATCACACTCAGGATGTGCCACCCCCCATGGCGCTACGAGCCCACTCTACTAAGAGTGTAGCGGCCTCCTGGGCCCTGACCAGTGGCGCCTCTTTGGAAGACATCTGCAGAGCAGCGGGCTGGGTGACACCCAACAGCTTTGTGAGGTTCTATAATCTCTGGGTTGAGCCGGTTTCATCCCGTGTGTTGTCAGATCTGAACAGGTAAGTTCCGGGACAGCTGGCCGGGTGTACCACTTGCGTATAGCGCCTTTCCCCTCCTATGAGGTGAAGACGTGCGTCTTTGACTCTCAGTCGTGTTCACAAGTTGTGATCCCTGGATGATTTTCCTCCTTAGCCCTTTGGCAGACGAGTTTGCGGAGAAACTCGCTGCCGGCCTAGTACATGTGCTAACTAAGCCCTGTACTGGGGTAGGTGCTCCACATGTGCTGGTTCCCTATAAGTGACCCCATGTGATATCTTCCACTAAATTGTTTCCCTGATGATAAACTGCATCTTCCTTGGGCAGAGGCCCCTTTCTCTGGGTGGGGTGTGGTCTTCACGGTGTCTTCCCCTTGGGAGTGACACCCCCCCAACGTAGACATTTATGGCCCCCAGTCGGTTAACAAATTCCACTCTTTTTGGGGAGAAAAAAGAGGAAAAGAGGCCACAGCTGGGCTAGCCTGTCCCTATTTGTTGGGCAGTCGACTTGTTCCCGAAGGACCATTTGAGCATTGGGGGAGGTTACGTGATGGCCTGGTGCACTGGCTATGAGACACACAGAGGTCTGCCTGTCTCGCATCGCTAGTCCATGAAACACAGTTCAGTAGTCATGGCGTTTTGTACATGTTCAGATAGGGAATGTCCTGGTTACTTTTGTAACCTACGTTCCCAGATGGAGGGAACGAGACATTGTGTCCCTCTTGCCACAATGCTGAACTACCTGCTGAAATGGCCAGGACCTTGTCTCGGCTCCTCAGTACAAAACCTGAATGAGTGGTTGCATACCAGCTCCTTTTATACCCATATGTCCGGGGGAGTGGCATGCAAATTCCACTCACCAATTCCCATTGGCCTTTTTTCAAAGATCAGAGGTGTTTAGGGCTCCCAAGAGTGACCCCTAGTGTCACTACATCGACACAACGTCTCATTCCCTCCATCAGGGAACGGAGGTTACGAAAGTAACCAGGATGTTAATGCAGACCAATGGCCCTTTTGTTTTAAATCAAGCTGTTTAGCAGAACGGCTAATCTCCTGACAAGCCATTTGGCACAACCATTAATTATTTTAAATCAACAACCTGAAAGGAGCTTCAGTCTCTCAACAGGGGACTCCCTGAGGGAAGTGCAATCTTTCACACAGTTATTTTGTTTAGTGAAGGGACACAGGATGCCGCTGGGAGATACTTTCGGCACAAAATGCATAGATTAATAGTTTTATGGCCTGGAAAGTCCCTAAGGTCATTCTTACAGAAGGTTCGCTTATTGCTTTGTGTGTCTTTTGGAATGTTTCACTGTCTGGTGCACTTAAAGTCCTATGCAGATCTCCTGCGACATGGGACATTCAAGCAAAAACTCATTTAGTTTGTCTAAAAACAGGTCCATCACCACTCCCACCCCCTGTCTGATGTGTAAGTCTGTAAGATAAAAGGGAGAGTGAAGTCAGGAGAGTGCAATAGCAGCCCGCCACAAAGTGCAGCCTTCACCCGCGTGAACTCCTGACACGGCTTCATCCACTGGACCGGATCTGGTGCCCCCTTTTTAGTCAGATCAGTCAGCGGGCTGGTGACGGTCGAATAATTAGGCACAAACCTACGGTAATAGCCAGCCAGCCCCAGGAACTGTCTCTCCAACGTTTTGGTCTTGGGATGCGGGCAGGCTGCAATCGATGTGGTCTTATCAATTTGAGGCCTCACCTGCCCATGACCCAAGTGGAAGCCCAGATACCATACTTCCACCTGCCCAATTGCGCACTTCTTTGGATTTGCTGTGAGTTCCGCCCATCTCAGTGACCTCAGGACAGCCCTCAGATGCTGCAGGTGCTGCTGCCAATCATTACTGAAGATAATGATGTCATCTAAATAGGCATAAGCAGCATGAGGTCTGAGGATTCTGTCCATGAGCCACTGAAATGTAGCCTGGGCCCTGGAAAAACTGAATGGAAGCGTCATAAATTGGTAAACAGAACAGTGTGGAAAATGCCATTTTTTCACGGGACATTTGAGTTAAGGAGATCTGCCAACACATCATTGACTTTTCTATAATCCATATATAACAAGGCCAAGCCGTCGCTCTTAGGAACCAGAACTACCGGGCTGGCCCAGTCACTTTGGGATTCTTCTATTACCCCATATCCAGCATGGACTTTAATTCTTCCCAAACCATTTATTTTTTGTGATCGGGTAATCAGTAGGGACGACTGCGTACCACTACCCCTGGGGTCATTTCGATATAGTGCTCTATGAGACTCATATGAGCAAGAAGAGGTAAGAACACACAGAGAATTCTCCTTGCAACCTGGCAACCTCCGTGACTTGAGATGGTGAGAGGTGGTCTCCATAAGTGACCGGAGTGACTCATTCGGTGGCTTTTTAAATTCACCTCAGGTCCAAGCTTCTCCTTCTCTGGAACCACCATCGCTTAAGTCATGGGGACCACCTCTCTCCATGGTTTTAGGAGGTTGAGGTGGTAAATCTGACATGCTCTGCCTCTATCCATTCGTTTCACCTCATAATCGATTTCCCCAACTCACCGAGTGACCTCAAAGGTTCCCTGCCACTTGGTGAGTAATTTAGAGCTCAATGTTGGGAGCAATACAAGGAATTTATCTCCTGGTGTAAATTTCCATAGGATGGGAGAGGTGGGGACTAACCACAGCCTCGACACAATGCTTTTGTCCCTGAATTTGAATAATGACTATCGCTAAAGTGTAATTTTGAACATCCCCGTGCACACACCTTACCTTCACCCACCGGCTTGTATCCAAATCCTCAGATTGAACCAAGTTTTACAGAATGGAGGTTAGATTACACCCTGAATCCACCAAGGCTTGGTATGTACCCCCCTTAATACTCACAAGTATCCAGTATGCTCCTGTTCGATCGAGACACATCGGGGATCCGGACCAATATCTCCACCTCCATCGCGGAGCATTGGCAGTTGAAGTGCCCAGGTTCCCCGCAACTCCAGCAGACCGGCCCAGACTTCACGCCCACACCCGTAGCAGCAGATTCACCAGCCTGTGGGGGAGTGAGGAGAGGGTTAGGGAAAACCGGTGGGTTCAAAGGCCCACGTGACCGGGGAACCGGTCTTGGCATCATAATTCCCAGTTTCTGGGGAATAGGAACAGGATGAGTGGAAGAACAGTGGAAGGAAGGAGAGAAAGAGGGATAGAGAGAGAGAGAGAGAAGAAGAGGGCTCACCGTTCCCTGAATATGCCACCATATGGTCCTTAGCCAGCTGAACCACCTCATCGAGCCATGCCGGTCGGTGGCACTGGGCCCACTCCGCTGTCCCTTTCAGTAGCCGGGCGATGAATTGTTCCAGTACCAGATCGAGTACCTCATCGGCATTGCGATCTTCAGCCACCAGCCACATTGGTAGGTGTCACGGA
This sequence comes from Myxocyprinus asiaticus, assembly GCF_019703515.2. Classification (NCBI taxonomy): domain Eukaryota; kingdom Metazoa; phylum Chordata; class Actinopteri; order Cypriniformes; family Catostomidae; genus Myxocyprinus; species Myxocyprinus asiaticus. The sequence continues at coordinate 21,945,246 of NC_059361.1, forward strand.
GCTGTCGAGCGAATGCGAATGGGTGGCCGAGCTCGCTGAGTGTCAGTGAGTGGAAATGTTGGTGATGTTACTCTGGGCTTCGGCCGACCCGTTGCAGGATGGCTTTCTTCAGATCTTTGTACACCAGGAGGTTGGACGCAGGAAGTTGTTGGGCCGTGAGTAAGGCTTTCCCAGACAACAGTGGCAGGAGGCGGGCTGCCCATTGAGTGCTGGGCCAGTTCCATGCTCCAGCCATCTGCTAGAACAGCTCAAGGAATGCCTCCAGGTCATCCTGAAGTCCCATCTTCACCAGCGTAATGTGTGGCATGGCCATAGGTGGGTCTGGGGTCATGGCTGAAGACCTCTCCTGCAGTACCAAGCTCCATAGCACCTGCATCAGTTGCACTGATTCTTCGACTACAAACTCCTCAGACATGTTTAGGAAGTTCTGTTCTCTGTTTTGTGTGCAGCTGTGTTGTGTTCTGTTGTCACTATCGCTGTGGAGGACCTGTTTTTAGATAAACAAAATGAGTTTCCGCTTGAATGCCCCAATGTCACAAGGAGGCTGAGTGAACTGTTGCTCTTGTGTCATATTATGAATGTTCACAGGAGATCCGATCAGTAAACATTTTCACTAAATAATACATTAGATTTCGGTTTGTTTCTCCCAAAAACTTATTGTATGGTTTCATAACAATCATGAGACTCATGGAATAATTTATTAGACTTCTGAATTATACTTTTGCATTCTATTGAAGCATGAAGTGCTAGTCATCATAAACTGCCATTGTATGACATCAATGAGCAAAACATTTTTTTTCACAATTTCTCCCTTTGTGTTAAGAAAAATAAAGAAAGTCATATAGGGTTATAACAACACAAGGGTGAGTAAACAATGACTGAATTTTCATTTTTGGGTTTAACTAATCCTTTAAGAGAACAGTTTATTCAAGGGTTTTTGCAGAAAGTGAAACATTATGTAAACTAGAACAGCGATTTCCTTACGCCATTTAAGGAAATAAGAGAAAGTTGTTTAACACAGCTGGGTTTCTCCCGAAGAACACAGCCTATGTAGTCATGTAAACACATAAGCGCTGTTCTGATGGGTATTTGAATAGTGCGCATGTGTGTGACCAGACCGGATGGTGCCCAAAAACAAGTCAATAGAGTGTAAAGAATTCAACATTTCTGGGAGTACACATACACTATAAACTATATCCATTTATACACACACCAATGTAAAATATCGACTGTCCTTCATGTTGATGCACTCATACATTGGGGAAATGAGCAAATCTGCTGCAGGTCACCATAGAAAGTTAAGGAAACAAAAACGGCAACAACTCTGGAAATAAAGTAAATCAACAGAGAATAAAATAGTGTAATTGTGGTCTTTCACTATTGCAGTTTTGTTATGTGTTCAATATACACTACCGGTCAAAAGTTTTGAAACACTTATTCTTTATTATACATTTTTTTCTTCACATTTTAGAATAATAGTAAATTCATCAAAACTATGGAATAACATAAATGGAACTATGGGAATTATGTTGTGACTAAACAAAATCCAAAATAAATAAAAACTGTGTTATATTTTAGCATCTTCAAAGTAGTCACCCTTTGCCTAGAATTCTTGACATTTTCTTTACCAACTTCTTGAGGTATCACCCTGGGATGCTTTTTAAACAGTACTGAAGGAGTTCCTAACTATGTTGGGCACTTATTGGCTGCTTTTCTTTATTATTTAGTCCAAGTCATCAATTTCAAAAAGTCAACATTTAAGCATACGCCTTCAGATCAAAAGATTTTTAGAAACATTTCAGTCGTGTTTCAAAAGTTTTGACCGGTAGTGTAAATCATACTATAACCAGTAAAGATGAGTTTCAGGCTTGTTTGTTTTTGTAAATTTGTGCAGCTGTATTGATTGATTTAGTGCATGCAGGGAGCAAACGTTTGGTGAGCCCTAACCTGTCTAAGTACGCTCTCATCAGTTTTAATGTGTTCGGTCTCATTGACTTGACACAAGCCATGTTCTCACTCTAGTTCAATGTGCCTTTTCCGCTCGAAAGAGCACAGCTTGAAACCCTTAGCAAAACCAACAGTGCTTTTTAGAGCTGAAATGCAATCAAAATACATAAATAAGAGCACATTTTTATAAATGAGTGTTTTAGCTAGATACAGCAGACTAAATGCTGGTCATTTTATTGTTGCTATTCATGACTGATGACCATTGTTGTTGCCATGATCAGCGGACAATTCCAGATATCACAATCTTTGTTCTGGCTCTTTTGTAGACACTGGCACGTACGCACACTGTGTATTTTTACAGCGCGCTCAGGTGCATGGCGGTGTCATCCCCCATTGCTGAGACATGCGTGTGTGGAGTGTTAGGGTAACTTGCTAAAAGACAGATAGAAATTAGAGCGACTGCACAATAGAGGTAGGCATGCCCGTTAAATGCACTCGCACCCTAACCCTGCCACTCTTTCATCAGCCCCCACACAACCCACCCCAAACACAATTGTTTTTATTGGCCTTGTGCAAACAGAACAAAAGGAACCAGTTAAAAGGAAGAAGAAGAAAATCAACAACAGAAAACCTAATTTTCTTCTCCATATAAGCTGAGGGAGCTCAGAAGTGGGTTGGGGTTAAGCCTTCCTTCACGCCTTGTTCCTATTTCACACTTTAGTGGCATTTTAATGTGACTGTCACTTTGAGGTAGCTTATAGTTTATAGCTTTTAGTGGCTTGCTACTACTCAGTGAACAGGCAGCACCTCAGCTGGGTAATTCCAGCTATACAGTACACAATTTTTAAATATAGAAAATTGGAAAACACTGTAGTTAAGTGAACATAGGGGTGAATTTTAAATCATGTCATTATTTTGGCTGGAGTGGATTTTGCCATGTCCACTGGTGCTATGCACAAACATAAAAACAAACTAGCATTTTTTCATGTATTTCTTAAAAAAATAAAAAATAAAAATCCATTCTCTAATTTTAATGTTTAAAACAAAACAGTATTTTTGTTGGGAATATGCTTTAATTGATATTTAATTTATTGGTCTTTCCTATCTCAAGGACTTTCCCACCATAGGCACAATTTCCATTGAATATCAAGGTTAAATGAATGATCTTGGACAATTTTGCAGTGACGCCAAAGGACCAGCTTAAATACAGGACAAATCATTTAATCTTTAAATACAGGACAATCACGTATTTTGCAGGGAAGGGTGGCAACCCCACTTGGGACTGCTGCTCTGAAATTATGATGTCCTGAGATTGGCTTGCATTCAGATTAGCACGATAATGCATGGAGCTAGCATATGCAATGCTACGTATAAAGACCTTGTCCAAAAAGTACGATTTGTAGCATTGATAGATTATTGTGATTGGACAGCTAAAAATTTACATCAGAGAAATGCAGCCTCTTACTGTCGGTCATTTACATAAACCTGGAGATATTAACATGATTCGACAATATAGGTCACTGGTACCCTAAACGTTGCAGATGTACAGTTTGGTAATTGGTAATTTGTACTCATGACAGAAAAGATCTCGTGACCCAGTAGAAAATGATCCAGTGGTTGAGAAACCCTGATCTAGTGCATGTTTACATAAACCAACAATTAAAAATAGTACAGATGGGCACAAGAACGCGTCCAGGACACGTTTTATATTCCAAAACAGCAAAATGCCACTCAGCAGAATGGGGACTCCATTTAAAAGTTATAACTTGACAAAGCGTCTTTTATTTTGGGCTGTCGATTTAATGTGTTAAATTCAGTGTGATTAATTATATAAGCCAGCCACCGCTGGCCAAATTGATGTTCTAAGCAAAGCTCCGCAATCATAACGTGGTGCAGAGGTGCAAGCATGAGGCAATCATCTGTGTTCTGCGACTGCTCTCAGGTCCTTGAATAATGTATAATGTGAGAGTAAGGGCAGCCGATGGAGTTTCTGGTGCCCCCTAGGGAGTTGGTGCCCTACGCAGACTGCATAATATGCGTATAGCATAGGGAGAGGCAGTACTGTTCCTTCCACTGGAGCAATTCAAGCTTGGACAGTAAGCGAAACTCCAGTTGTATTGGCAACGCGTAGCTGTACAGAGAACAAACCACACTCTGGCTTGCTTGACACAGCAACAGCACAAGATGAGAACATGTCATTGTGTTCAAACAAGGGCGTAGCAGCCGCGGGGGACGTGGGAGAAACATCCCACACACTCTTTAAAAAGGTAATTTGGTCCCTCGCACTTTTTCAAGCTAAACCCATATAGAGTCCAAATGGTGGATTTATATACAGTATTCTTTGTGTTTTGTTACTTTGGGCTGATTGAACAACCATCCAGCCAATCATAGGTAAGTTTCACGAGCCAAAACAACTCTTACGTAATAGGCCGTCAGATAGACAGTCTAATCAATGCGTCTCCGTTCATTTCTACAAAGTTGCTTTCAACAAAGCTCATTTATTCATGTTTTTTATCAGCATTGATGTTAATTTAAATGAATAATTTAGAGATGAGGAACAATCAAATGAGAGTTATTTATTGGCATATTGTTCTTGATTGGCAGCATTATGTGAATTGCACTACAGAAAACAAAATAGACAATACTTCTTTTAAGCACACATTGTAAGTGGAGTTTATATCAGCACCCGAGTCTCATTAAGTTAAGCTTTTTACATTATGTTTGTGAGTAATAGTTTGATCGGTTGTTTTTGCCAATTTAAGCAGATTACTAGATCTGTGTTAAATATGCATAGCTATTTTTAATATCAGCTCCTGTTTTTTACCTATATGTTGGTGTGCAGTTGACAAATTGTAGGAAAAAAGATAGATCTGCTGTGTTCTTAGAACTGAAACAAACTGGCCATGGAGACGGTGTTAGGATCCATGTGCATGAGGTTTATTAAAGTACACAAGCAAACAATCCAAATCGGCAGGCAAATACAGGTAGTTGTTAAGCAGGCGGTATAATCCAATAAACCAAAAAGACAGTCCAACCAGGAAAACAAAACAAAGGGGTATCCAAAGGCAGTAAATCCAGGAAAACAGGCAATGGTCATAACAAGAGAACAATCAGCAATGGCATGGAAAAATGCTTGGTAAGACAGGGTAAACTGGCAATACTTTGCAAAGTCAAAATGGAACAGCATGGTATTTATATAGTTTAAACAGGAAGTCACCAAAGAAGAAATGGTACAGAGTTAGTATTTGGGAGAGGGCTCCATCTTGTGGTTGGTAGGAGGGGTAACAACCTTGGATGTTACAGAACCCCCTTGGTGGCTACCCATGATCTCTCCTCTGGTCTGTAGCCCTCCCAGTCCACCAAGTATTGCATTTGGCTCCCTCATCGTCTTGAGTCCATGATGTCTCTGACCATATACGCTGGGGCTCCATCTACCTCCAATGGAGGTGGAGGCCTAGAATCCGTGGTTCCAGAGCCAGACGCTGGGTGGATGGGTTTCAGCAAGGACACATGGAAGGAGAGATGCAGTAATTAACAGGAAGATCTAAACGGTAAGTAACTGGGTTTATTCGACAGATAATTCTGAAAGGACCCACATACACTGGACTGAGCTTCCTGCAGGGTAGCCGCAACTTGAGATCCCTTGTGGACAACCAGACCCTCTGTCCTGGCTGATAGTTGGGATGGGGGCACCTCCGTTGGTCAGCCTGGAAGCATTGTGTTCGGACCGCTCGCTGTAGCCGGACATGTGCCCTGTCCCACACCCTCTCACTTTGCCTAATCCAATCGTCCACCACTGGCACCATAGAAGGTTCTCCTGACCAAGGGAACATCGGGGGTTGGTAGCCCAGCATGCATTGGAAGGGGGATGAACCCGTAGAGGTATGACTGAGGGAATTCTGTGCATATTTGGCCCAGGGCAGGAGGTCGCTCCACTTCTCCTGTTCATGGCTACAGTAGCTCAGAAGATATCTGCCAATCTCTTGGTTTAGACGTTCCGCCTGTCCATTGGCCTGAGGGTGATAACCAGAGGTGAGACTCACATTAATATCCAGTTGTTTGCAGAACACCTGCCAAACTCGGGACGTGAACTGTGGACCTCAATCGGACACGATGTCCTCTGGTAATCCATAGATCCTAAACACTTGGTTGATAAAAGCATTAGCGGTTTCCATGGAAGTGGGTAAACCCTTGAGAGGGACAAGTCTACATGATTTAGAAAATCGATCAATTATTACCAGAATGGTAGTGTACACATGGGAGTTTGTTAGGTCTGTGACGAAGTTGATGGACAGGTGAGACCATGGGCAGTGGTTGAAGCAACCCCGTGGGCAGTTCTCTGGGGGTCTTGGATTGCCATTCCTTGAGTGCCGCTTTCATGGAAAGTAATTCTTTATTCCCCACATCATAGTTACATTCAGCTGAGTTCAACTTCCTGGAGAAAAAAGCACAAGGGTAAAGCTTGCCTGGTGTTCCGTGACGTTGTGACAGGACCACTCCAATCCCACAATCTGAAGCGTCTACCTCAACGACGAAGGGAAGAATGGGGTCAGGATGTTTCAGTATCGGAGCGGTCATAAAGCTTGACTTGAGGGAGATGAAGGCTTGGTGTGCAGCATCGTTCCATGGCAACTTGCTTGGCTTTCCCCTGAGCAACGACATGAGTGGTGGTGCAATGGTACTGTAATTCCTAATGAAATGGCGATAGAAGTTGGCAAAGCCTAGGATCTGCTGTAGTTCCTTGATTTTAGAAGGTCGAGGCCATTCAGTGACTGCTGTTACCTTTGAGACATCCATCTCCACACCTTGATGGCTGATATTGTAACCCAGGAAAGTGGTCTGAGGGGTATGGAACTCACTTTTCTGCCTTGACAAATAGTTGGTGTTCCTGGAGACGTGATAAGACTGTCTTGACCTGCTGGATATGTTGTTCCATGTTTTGTGAGTAGATGAGGATGTCGTCAATGTAGGCCACCACACAATGATTCAGTAAGTCTCTGAATATTTAGTTGATAAAGGACTGGAAAACTGAGGAGGCGTTAGCAAGTCCATACGCCATGACCAGATATTCATAGTGCCCCCTGGTGGTGATGAAAGCAGTCTTCCACTCATCCCCTTCTCGAACCCTGACAAGATTATAAGCACTCCTTAGATCAAGTTTGGTATAGATCTTGGCTTCACAGAGTTGTTCAAGGGCTGAGGGGATAAGTGGTAATGGGTAACGATATTTTATGGTGACAGAGTTCAGGCCTTAATAGTCGATATAGGGACATAGACCTCCATCCCTCTTCTCTACGAAAAAGAAACCTGCAGCAGCTGGGGAGGTGGAGGGACTGATGTAACCGGAGGCAAGGGCTTCCTCAATGTAATTCTCCATGGCGAGGGTTTCGGGACTTGACAATGCATAGGCCTTGCTTCTCGGTGGAGCTGTATTGGACATAAGTTCAATAGCACAGTCCCATGGACGATGAGGAGGAAGTTGTGTAGCTTTAATCTTACTAAACACTTCACTGAACTCTGCATACTCCTTGGGAATCGTGGTCTCCTTCTGTGATTCAGGACTCTCAATACTGGTGATAAGGCAAGGCCTGGAAACAGCAACAATGTTTATGACAGAAACTTGACCAATGTGTGAGCTCACCTTGGTTCCAGGATAACGATGTGTCATGGATGGCCAGCTAGGGATGACTCAGGATAAGAGCGTGCTTGGGTGAGTTGATGACATATAGTGAGATATTCTCTACATGAAAGTCCAATCTTGATGGTTATAGGAACGGTCTGTTGTGTTATGCCAGTACCAATAGGTGCGTTGTCAACAGTGGTGATGTTAATCTTAGGAAAGCATTCAATGGTGGGTATGTTGAGTTCTTGAACAATCTCATGATTAATGAGATTAACAGCAGCCCCAGAATCCACTAATGCTGTAACACATCTTACATGATCACCAATGGAGATCTCTACAGGCAACAGAAAATTATGTGAGATGGGTGATATAATGTTCATGGTACTCACGTGCTGCCTTGACGCAGGGGAACTTGATTCTTTGTGTGGACACGCAGCATTGAAATGACATGGTGAACCACAGTAAAAGCAAAGGTTTACGTTGTGTCGACATTGGCGTTCCTCCATGGAAACACGATTGTATGCAACTTGCATGGGTTCGGGTGATAGTGGATGCCTGGGCCTGTACTGAGACTGTAGAATTCGAGGTGAAGTGAAACTGAGGCCGTGAAGCATTCTGAAGCAGGTTATCAATCTTGATGGCCATAGTTAGGTATTCAGAAATATTTGTACCTTCACCCTTGCAGGTCAGTTCCATCATGAGTTTCAGGTTAAGCCCTTAATGGAAAACAGTCTTCAGAGCAACATCATTCCACTCACTCTGAGTGTCCTGAACAGAACTGCATAATCCACTGCTGATCGATGACCTTGGCATAGATGAAGTAGCTGAACAGAGATATCTTGGCCGCCCACTGGATACTCGAAGACTTCATGGATTTGTTGAACAAAGTAATCAAATGAAACCTGGATTTGAGTATTTTTATCCCAAACAGCGGTGGCCCAATCGAGAGCTTTGCCAGTAAGCAGTGACATCAAAAAAGAACATTACCTGGCGTCTTGATCGAATGATTCAGGCTGATTTGAGAAAAATAAATTGCATTGTTGTAAAAAACCCTGGCATTTTTCAGCAGAACCATCAAACTTATCAGGTAGAGCAAAGCTTACCGGTTTAGCATGGGGAGCTGGCAGTGAGTGAATGTATTGTGTCAAACATTCGTTGGCAGCTCGTAGGTTGTTCAGCTGGTCTCGGTAACCCCTTAATACCTCGCACTGGTGCGCGAATGCGGCCTGGAGCTGTGAAACTTCCGCTGGATCCATGTTAGGCGAAGTATTCTGTAACAAACTGGCCATGGAGATGGTGTTAGGATCCATGTGCAGTGTTGGGCCTCATGTATTCAGATAGAGGACAAAGGCAGGCCTAACACAGTCATAAAACCTAACTCAGGCCTACATACCAAGTCATAAATTTTACTGATAAAAATCGCGCCAAAATCATACAAAGGGAGTCCAAAACAGACTACAAATCCCATGAAGCCTTGCTCACTAAAAGATCGAACTCTCAACTCCTATTGGATGAGGCACACGACAGAACGCACCTCAACCATGACATCATCAGGAGTAGAAATACCTCTGAAATGCTTCCGGGATTTGCTTCCAGCAACTTTGCTCGCCGTGTGTAGATGCAGCTCATCGCTGCTCTCAGGTGCAGCCTCGTGGCACAAGGAAGTAACGTCCGACTTGAAACTGTGGCCATACAATCTCCATCTCGCTGGACGAGTTGAGATTACTCTGTGTTCCACCGAACACTCTAACAGATCCGAAGAAGACCGTCGAGAAATCCGCATCTTCATCCGTTTGCCTGCAGGAGTGAAGAGATAAAAGATTTCTCTTCCATCTTCAATCAAGTCGACATCGCTGATTTCTCCGCCAGCCCGCCGAGAATCAGCAGCTGTACCGGCCGCCGACAGAGTGAGGAATCGGCCTCCCATCATCACCCGAGCCTCGAGGAACCGAGTCTGAGTTAAAGGACGGATGAACACACATTCTGCATCCTCATGTGATTCAAGTAAAAGGTTTACGTCTGGGCAGAGATAGAATATTATAGTGTGTTATTCTTGTGTATCAAGGTTATTGTTTGTACAGTTTACAGACCGCCATGTCTGCTCATTATTAATACTCAGGGTATTAATTATCATGAATTTGATTTTCTGTATTGTAGTCCAACCACATTGGACTGTTGTGCATTTCCGCCATCGCGGGTGAGACCGGCAAACTGAGTTTATCCATTAAAGAATCAAAGACCGCAGGACGATTTACGAGCCGTCCACCGCGTCTCTGAGTGATAAACTAACAGCTGCTTTCTCTCCCACGATCGCGAAATTGGCTTTGGGGCCGTCACTTAATTCTCTCTCTTTCTCGTACTAACACACACACACACACACACACACACACACCCTCATGTGTTACAGGATTATTTTGATTTCCATATCTAATCATATCACTGTTTAGTTTGTAGTTGTAAGTCGGAAGTTTATTGACTGCATTGTATTAATTATTAATTGATATTACTGCATAAATAAATTTGGTTATATTACAAAGATAAGTGTTTTGGTTTGTTTTGCATACACCTGTGTCATGCTGACAGGATGTCAGTGCTCGGATTTAAGCCTTCATCCATTGTTTTTTTCCGAAAATCGATATTCTTCGGATGTCAATTTTCCTAAGAAAACAATCTAATACTGAGACTGTTATACTATTTGGTTATTAGTCCCTGATTCCAGGGTGGTGCCCCATCAATATTAATCCTTTTTAATAATCTATTGATTTTTGATAATTGATAATTATCTTTGATGATTGTTGAATTTGAATGATCAATAAGCTAGTGTTAATTTTAATTAATGTTTCATCGATGTTAACAATTAATGATTATCTTTGATAATTGTTGATTTAAAGGATTAGAAAAAGCTAACACTGATTCTCATCAATGTTCTATTGATTTTAATAATTAATAATTACTTTTGATAATTATTAATTATTGCTAATAACCAAACCCACTCCTAAATGTAGCGCACTACATTTACTGGAGCCCCATATGAGGTTTTAATGAGTTAAGATTCAATTAATTAATTTAAATACTAATTAATAACTAAAGAAATAATTATCAATTATTTCTGATAGTATCACTGATCTAAACAACCAGTAAAGCTCTAGAGCAGGAAGTTTATTAAAATACACAAGCAAACAATACAAATCGGCAGGCAAATAGAGGTAGTTGTTAAGCAGGCGGTATAATCCAATAAACCAAAAAGACAGTCCAACCAGGCAAACAAAACAAAGGGGTATCCAAAGGCAGTAAATCCAGGAAAACAGGCAATGGTCATAACAAGGGAACAATCAGCAATGGCAATGGAAAAACACTTGGTAAAGCAGGGTAATCTGGCAATACTTCACAAAGACAAAATGGAACAGCATGGTATTTATATAGTTTAAACAGGAAGTCACCAAAGAAGAAACGGTACAGAGTTAGTATTCGGGAGAGGGCTCCCTCTGGTGGTTGGTAGGAGGGGTAACAACCTCGGATGTTACAAGAACACTTACTGTATGCATTTTACTGAAGTGAATTGATATGTAGACACGCTTTTTTATACATGAAAACGTACAGACATTATTGAAACTCATTATAATTTTTGATAAAAGTCATACTCAGTGGCTCACAAAATGTAAGGAAATTATAGATTTTCTTATAATGCTTAAAATCTCTATTAAAGTCTCTTTGTAGAAGATATAAAAATTTTAAAGGATTAAATGTTTCTTTTGATTGTTCATTCAGTGACTTACTAATTTCACACAAGACACTCATTTGTCACCACATTCTGACATCACCAGAAATGGTCACTGAACGAATCATTAAATGGATCTGAATGAATTTTAGTGAATTTAGTCAAAACACTCAAGCCACATGGATACTTTTAAATCCCACAATACACAAGCACAGTGTAAAAAATTAAATTGTGTACATGCACAATTGTCATTATTGTAATTGATTAAATAATGTATTCAGGACCAGTTTGTGCTCAGTCTTTTATTGTCATGTGTGAAACAGAAGCAAGTGCTCCACAAGATGCCCTTTATTTTTGCAGCTAATTTAGCTAAATTTGCAATTAATCTGCAATACTTGAATCTTTAAAATACTATAAATATTAAAAGTATATAATACGCATATATTAATATACAGTTGTGCTCAAAAGTTTGCATGCCCTGGCAGAAATTGTGAAATTCTGGCATTGGTTTTGAAAATATGACTGATCATGCAAGAAAATTTTTTTTATTTATGGATAGTGATCATATGAAGCCATTTATTATCACATAGTTGTTTGGCTCCTTTTTAAATCATAATGATAACAGAAATCACCCAAATGTCCCTGATCAAAAGTCAACATACCCTTGAATGTTTGGCCTTGTTACAGACACACAAGGTGACACACACAGGTTTAAATGGCAATTAAAGGTTAATTTCCCACACATGTGGCTTTTAAAATTGCAATTAGTGTCTGTGTATAAATAGTCAATGAGTTTGTTAGCTATCACGTGGATGCACTGAGTAGGCTAGATACAAAGAAAAACCCACTTACTCATGTTTTCTTTAAAAATGGTACATATATTACCAGTTCTCCAAGGGTATGCAAACTTTTGAGCACAACTATAATACTTATATCATACTAATATATTAATATATAGCCTACTGTAATATATTAATACTGCAATGTAAATGTTGGGTCTGTGCAAACCACCTACTGACAGCTGTGTCCCCCCCCACACACTTTTAAAATGACTGCTACACCCTTGCGTTCAAACACAGCTGGACAAAGTGCAATTCCAAATGCAGGGATCTCCAGACGCAATTTTTTTAAGTTTCAAACTACGTTTAACTTGACAGAGTGTCCTAAAAACGCTGTGTTTATTACATGACACAACCAAAGTGAGACGCTCCAAAAGTGTCCCTCTGACACAGGTGTACATTGATGTGTTCTTGGACAAGCCCTTATAGTAAATCTTTCTCGGACAGATTGATTAATTCAATTGCTTACGTTCAATAATTTGGAAATAAACAATATATTAACTTCTAAAGACACTTTTTGTATTGTCTTATCAATGCTTTACTCACCTTCCACAATAATGTTTATACAAAAAAATACATTATTTTATTATTTGTATAAAATATACTGTATTATATTTATATAGTTTTAAATATAACTATTTATAATTATTTAATCATTATATATTGAATTATTGTTAATTTAGGGCCTTTCTCAGCAAATACTTACATATATAAGAGATCAGTTGTGATAAATTAATCAGCATATCATGTTATTAATTCATTTAAAAATTTTCATTGAATGACATCCCTTCATTTTAATAGCAGCGCGGGATGCATGACAATGGTCAAAGACATCTGTCTAGACTCTAGTGCATGTTTATATACAAAAATAATTCAAAATAGTCCAGATGGGCACATGAAGATGTACTGTGTAAATCCCCTTTGGTGTGCAGGAATAATAGGCCTGTCTATCCTACTCTCTTCTCTTCAGCTGACTGAGCACCAGTGGCCGGGCCAAGGGTGCGATGATGTAAAAGTAGTCGTTTATGTCTTACTGTGGAGGCGGTCATGAATTAATGAACCCTCGTGTGATGTCAGAAAACCACAGAAGTAGAGAACAAGCCGTTTTTGCAGCTTGGCTTCAATAAATGCTTATTTTCTTCATTGGGGAGGAAGTTCTGAAACTTATAGTATGTTTTTGTAGTACAATGAACTCTTATACGTCAAAATATCAAGGAAATTTGTATTCCTCATGATATGACTCCCTTTAACACATTAAGCAACAGTTTTTTCCTCTCCTCTAATTTCATTAGACAAGGGGCGTGGTATTCTGTAACAGCACTAGAACATTTCAAAATCAATATTAACTTCTTATCAACATCTTCTTATCATTGGCCATATTGTATTTAAATGTAATGTTAACTTCTAATTTTATAGAACTGTTGTTTAAAAGCAATATTATCATCACAGCTGTAATGCCGGTCGAATGCCGCAGGCAATCACAGCTGATATTCAGCAAAACAGCACTCGTTTGTGTGATATTGTTGTAATCTATTTTTTGCTTTGTTCCATGTACAACATACAGTACATACTCTTTTAGATTAAATGAGCATGTGTGTAAGCATTAGAATGCAACTGCTGGCTTTAAGGAAAAAATTAAGAGAGAAGAAAAAGAAGAGGGGAGGAAATGAGTTTATCCCGGGGGGTTAATTGGAAATCTGCTCAGGTGTAGGCATTTTTAATAAATTTCTATGAATTCCAAATGACTGATAGTTGTTATCAGTACTGGCTCTGGAAGTGATCTCCATTGCATAGTTTATTGAACAGCAAGCAGAGTAATTAACGTTATTCCCAGTGCTATAGGGCATTTGGTCTGAGCCATTATGGATCAGAACAGAGCACTCAGTAATTCAGAGGAGAGCATACTTATCAGTTGTCTCATGACATCCCATGACCAGATTTGTATGTCGGAAATACAGTATACCAGACAAGTGGTGTTCAAGAGGGGTCTGTGCCAATACTGCAGGGGGATAGCCAATTTTTGTTTGATCTCAAACTAAGTTTTGTGAAAAAGATACAGCAATGGAAAGTTACCTTCTACCAAAATTAAAGTTAAGAAGCTAAATGTTTCATTGTCCCTCCTACATTAGAATGTTTTGAAGGGATATTTCACCCAAAAATGAAAATTCTGTCATCATTGACTCGCCCTCATGCCATTTCAAACCCGTTTGACTTTCTTTCTTTCATGAAATACAAAAGGAGATTATTTAGTCACCATTCACTGTCATTATATAAACGTATATAACAAATGGAAAAAGTAAAAGTGAATGGTGACTGAGGCAAACATTCTGCCTAACATTTTCTTTTGTGTTCCACATAAGAATGAAAGTTATACAGGTTGGAACAATATGAGGGTGAGCGAATGAGTCATTTTTGGGTGAACTATCCCTCTATGTAAAATTAAAATGTAATGCACAAGTGAATGACTTTGTACATAAATAATGCTTATTTAAATAGATTTGCAACATAAGCATCATAACAAAGTATGTAAATGCATTAATATGGTACTATACGCATGTTATTATAGTCAATATGTAACAGAGTCCCTGTTCCACCTATCTATCCATCAAATGTTTCTTGACCTGAAAGGAATGAAAACCCCAGTATTAGACAGTTTAACTGACAGCTATTCGTGACTTGTAAATTTTAGATATAAAACATAAACAGTGTGTTATTTAACCCCCTTTTTCTCATTATTACACTTTGTCGCCATTTCTGTGTTTATCTTTTTTAAGATGTGTAATACTGGCCCTTTGGGGCCCTTTAGGCCCCTCTACAAATCCCGTTTTCTCTTCAGTGGATTGGCGGAATGGGGTTGGTGATGGCTTGGCATGCCTGACTGGCCCCTGACCCTGGGGGTGACTCGCATGTCTGGGTCATGTAAGCTCCTGTAACCGACTTCTACACTGACAAGGGCCTGACAGCTGCCCTGCTCTTGCCTCTCTCACACACACTAAAACACACACACTGTTCTTGCAATTACAGTTGTTTGTGAGCTTATTTTCTACATTTTACACAGACAATTAAATCTGAAAAGATCTGAAAATAATGCATGTTACTTTCCTCTTTACTGACATATGAAGCTTCCGGTTGGCCTTAACATGTTGCCTCAATATTTGCGTGACAACATCAACCCCATTTGCCCTTGCCTCTGTTTACACAGTGTAACAAAATAAGCAAAACATTGTTTTTTTTTTTTGTTTGTTTTTCACTCATCTTGGAGAAGCCAGAATGTTTCCCAGCACAGCTTGCCCCACATTGCTTAATGTGTCTGTGACTGGAGTTGTCTGACCTTGGTCATACTATTTTTGCTCCCTCTGCTCTCATTCGTACGTCAGAAGACACAGCTCAGTTTTATCGCTGTAATGGATGTGGTTTGAATAAGACATTAAACAGAATAACTCCATTTCACCCTAATATTACCAACACTCAGGTATATATCTTTTTGTAACTTTTCTTGTTTAAATTGTTTGGATTATTGTGGATGGTTTCATTTTTAAAAACATTCATAGCTTTTTCTACAAAAAATGAAGTTATTAAAAAATGTCCTTGCTCCTTGAACACACACACACACACACACACACACACACACACATATATATATATATATATATATATATATATATATATATATATATATATATATATATATACACTATATTGCCAAAAGTATTCGCTCACCCATCCAAATAATTGAATTCAGGTGTTCCAATCACTTCCATGGCCACAGGTGTATAAAATGAAGCACCTAGGCATGCAGACTGCTTCTACAAACATTTGTGAAAGAATGGGCCGCTCTCAGGAGCTCAATGAATTCCAGCGTGGTGCTGTGATAGGATGCCACCTGTGCAACAAGTCCAGTCGTGAAATTTCCTCGCTACTAAATATTCCACAATCAACTGTCAGTGGTATTATAACAAAGTGGAAGCGATTGGGAATGACAGCAACTCAGCCACGAAGTGGTAGGCCACGTAAAATGACAGAGCGGGGTCAGCGGATGCTGAGGTGCATAGTGCACAGAGGTCGCCAACTTTCTGCAGAGTCAATCGCTACAGACCTCCAAAGTTCATGTGGCCTTCAGATTAGCTCAAGAACAGTGCGTAGAGAGCTTCATGGAATGGGTTTCCATGGCCGAGCAGCTGCATCCAAGCCATACATCACCAAGTGCAATGCAAAGCGTCAGATGCAGTGGTGTAAAGCATGCCACCACTGGACTCTAGAGCAGTGGAGACATGTTCTCTGGAGTGACAAATCACTCTTCTCCATCTGGCAATCTGATGGACGAGTCTGGGTTTGGCGGTTGCCAGGAGAACGGTACTTGTCTGACTGCATTGTGCCAACTGTGAAGTTTGGTGGAGGGGGGATTATGGTGTGGGGTTGTTTTTCAGGAGCTGGGCTTGGCCCCTTAGTTCCAGTGAAAGGAACTCTGAATGCTTCAGCATACCAAGAGATTTTGGACAATTCCATGCTCCCAACTTTGTGGGAGCAGTTTGGGGATGGCCCCTTCCTGTTCCAACATGACTGCGCACCAGTGCACAAAGCAAGGTCCATAAAGACATGGATGAGCAAGTTTGGTGTGGAAGAACTTGACTGGCCTGCACAGAGTCCTGACCTCAACCCGATAGAGCACCTTTGGGATGAATTAGAGTGAAGACTGTGAGCCAGGCCTTCTCGTCCAACATCAGTGTCTGACCTCACAAATGCGCTTCTGGAAGAATGGTCAAAAATTCCCATAAACACACTCCTAAACCTTGTGGAAAGCCTTCCCAGAAGAGTTGAAGCTGTTATAGCTGCAAAGGGTGGGCCGACGTCATATTAAACCCTATGGATTAAGAATGGGATGTCACTTAAATTCATATGCGTCTAAAGGCAGATGAGCGAATACTTTTGGCAATATAGTGTATATATAAAGTTATACAAATGTCATACATTTTTGAGTCATGAATATCAGTAAGCTTTCTTGGGGTTACTCTATTCGACCTGAACAAAATGTGCTTTTTCTTAATGTCAAAATATCGGTTTTGGAAATTCAAAACAATTCACACAGTCATGAGGGTTTAAAGGGATCCTCTCTGTTTTATGTTTTTTTTTTTTTTTTCATGTGACAACAGAATTTTGATCTGCATGTTGGTTATACCACCTGACTTGATTTGGTTGACATTTTTTTTTTTTTAATATTAATAATCATAATAATCATAATAAAAACATAATTAAAGAGTATTCCAAATTACTTATGCCAACTTTTTTAAACAAGAATTTCAGCTTTTAATAAGACCCTTTTTTTTCTCTCTCTCTGAATGGTTATATCACTTAGAAAGTTTTTACTTTCTGCCCCAGAAAAAATGTCAAATTGACTTTGAACTCAGAAATGTAAACATGTTCATCATAGAAGAGGTGAATTCAAGTAATTGTATTGTGTGAATTGCATTTTGAATGTATTTTTGAATAACTTAATAGATCCGGAAAAAGAATAAGTGTCACATCATTGACCCACTCATTATTTAACTGTTGTTAGATACAGTGCTGTGAAAAAGTATTTGCCCCTGATTTCTTCTGTTTTTGTTTATGTCTCATATTAAATTGTTTCAAAAATTCAAACAAAATCTAACATAAAACAAAGGCAGTCTGAGTAAACACAAAATACATTTTTAAATGATAATGTTATTTATTGAAGCAAAAAAGTTATCCAATACCAACTAGGCCTGTGTGAAAAAAGTATTTTCCCTCTTAGTTACTAAATCCCCAAATCTATGAAACTGCATTCATAATGGGGTTCAGCTGGACTAGACACACCCATGCCTGATTACTGCCAGCCCTGTTCAATCAAATCAACACCTAAATAGAACTTTTTCAGCAGCATGAAGATGGCTAAAAGGTCTCACCCAGTAACACACTATGCCAAGGTCGAAAGAAATTCCAGAAATGATGAGGAAAAAGGTGATTGCAATACATCAGTCTGGCAAGGGTTACAAAGCTATTTCAAAGGCTCTGGGACTCCAAAGAACCACAGTGAGAGCCATTATCTCCAAATGGCACAGTAGTGAACCTTCCCAGATGTGGCCGACCTTCCAAAATTCCTCCAAGAGCACAGAGATGACTCATCCAGGAAGTCACAAAAAAGCCAAGGAACTGCAGGCCTCTGTCAATAAAGGTCACTGTTCATGACTAGCAGAAAGACACTGGGCAAAAATGCCATCCGTGGAAGAGTGGCGAGGCGAAAACCTCTGCTAACCCAGAAGAACATTAAGGCTCATCTGAATTTTGCCAAAACACACCTTGATGATCCTCACAGCTTTTGGGAGAATGTTCTGTGGACCGATGTGTCGAAAGTGGAACTGTTTGGAAGACAGGGGTCCTGTTTCATCTGGCGTAAATCAAACACAGAATTCCACAAAAAGATCATCATACCATGGTCAAGCATGGTAGTGGTAGTGTGATAGCGTGGGTATGCTTTGCTGCTTCAGGGCCAGGGCAACTTGCAATAATTGAGGGAAAAATGAATTCTGCTCTCTACTAGATATATAACCAGCTATTATGTTTAAGGGGGTAGTTAGTTTTTCACATGGGTGATATAGGTGTTGGATAACCTTTTTACTTCAATATATATATATATATATATATATATATATATATATGAAAACTGTATTTTGTGTTTACTCAGGTTGCCTTTGTTTTATGTTATATCTCGTTTGAAGAGCTAAAACAATTTAGTATGAAAAATACACAAAAATAGAAGAAATAAGAAAGGGGGCAAATACTTTTCACAGAACTGTATTAGTCATCAGTTCTTTTATATTTTTCCTGTTTGCATATTTTTTTCATGTTTCAGCAAAAGTGTCATTTGGATTCCTTGGAGCTTTCAGCATTTGAAACCATTTAAGGACTTCCAGTCTGTTTGAGCTTGCATAGATTCTGTGCCCACAGAACCTGGAGAGCTCTTGATTTCCGCACATTTTGAATGCAAATAATTTGCAATATTTTACTCTTGCTTGTTTATTTATTTGTTTTTCTTAATTATTATCACCTTTTGGCTTTGAATAAATGTTTTTTTAAATAAAAGATACAATTATTATTATTATTATTATTATTATTATTATTGTTATTTATCATGATTTCAGTTGCCAATAAAAGTGTAGTATTCTCACCTTAATATTTAACTTTTAACATTTTATAAATTTTACATATTGCCACATTTAAATCTATTCTGAATAATTTATGAGTCATGAAATACTCTTTTTTTTTATTTTTTTTTTTATTTTTTTTTTATAATTGTATTATCTTCTCTGAGTTCCGCTTATTATGGTAGTAAATTATTTTTTTTTTTATTTTTATTTTTTTGCACCAGTCATAATTTAGTCATATATAATAATTTTCCACCCTGTATCTGGCCCTCTGTCTGAAACGCTCAATTTTAAACTGTCTGGCCCTTTTAAGACTTCAGTGTAAACACCCACTGTTGTGATTGGCTAACATTGTGCAGCCCTTCCAATAGAGCCATATTTGAAATGCAACCCGAAGAAAATGAACAAACTCCACACAATATTATAAAACCACATTTCATTGTTAACACATAACATACACCCAACAATGAGGCTGAATCCAGCTCCTTATTTGCTAGCTACATATTCGCCAAAATAACGTTCCACCTTAAAAATGGTGGGTGGCATATAGGGCCTCCCACTTATTTTCACTGGCTGTATTTTTTAAAGGTACAGCTGCACTGAAAATCAGAGGCTGCAGTTGGCAGGTATTTGAATAGACTATTGACATACATTTGTAAAATTATTTTCACAGCATCATTTTTAATTAAACGTTTCTATAAAAGGTGCCTGTGACCATGTTTAAGCTAAGGAAGCCTGCGCTTTATGTAAGACCCATCCATCCCATATTCCATGTTCATGTGTAAGTCTGTGTAAAGATGACATTAGACAAAGTTTGCTATTTATTTTTGATTTTCTTTATCACTTTTATTATGAATCATCTAACATGTCATGTGTAACAATTCTCACATACAGTGACTAACGCCAAGTGTTCCCACACTATTTTTAAAGGCTTTATTAAATATGGGGCCATGCTGTGATGTAGAAATGTTGATAAAAGTAGATAGTAGTAACATTACACTTGCTTGTAGATGTCTTTAGTTATGAACCCAAGAGCATCATAGACATATTGGTGCAGTATATGTCTACAGCGCCTATATTGTAGGCTTTCTTTTATCATAAGATATCAACTACAAAGCAATGCAATTTAATTACAGCATACGCCTATAGCGCCAAAATACATATGCTCTAAAGTAAAATAATAATAATGTTCTTGACAATCTGGGAGCGTAGTGGGATAGAGAAAAGAATAGACTTACAAAATTAAACATTACATCATCATTTGTGTATTTCTATATATACTTACATTTTTATTTTTATTTTTATAATATTTTTTAATTTTAATTTTTATAATAAAATAATAATAATAATAAAAACTTGATGCTGCAATTTAAAAATGTAGCACACATACTGTAATTTACATTCCCTTCTTTGGCTGTTTGCCAGAAAGAATAAAAAAATATAGGTATTTTATAGGTTTGTGATTGACAATTTTGAAAATACATCACTTATCTATGATACTGTAAACACTACATGAATCTGATTTTAAAAAATAATAATACAAAATAAATAAAAGGGCAACATGATTACAGAAATGAAAAGATGAAAAATGTATTTTCAATATCACAATGTATGAAACAATTACATTACAATCAGTTTATGTGTAGGGTCTAAATTTTCCTTAATGCCAACTGAGAGAGTTATTGTTGTGCATAAAACATGTTCAAAACAATGCAAGGAATGCAAAAATAAATAAATAAATAAATAAAATAACACTAAAAAAGCAGGGTCACTTGGCGCGTCATGTCCCGCACAATAGAGGCAGTAGAGCAATTGTTTGGTACAGGGGCCACATTGGGCTTTAAAGGAATAATTCACACAAAAATGAAAATTCTCTCATCATTTAGTCACCCTTATGCCATCCCGGATGTGTATGACTTTCTTCAGCAGAACACAAATTAAGATTTTTAGAAGAATATCTCAGCTCTTTTGGTCCATACAATGCAAGTAAATAGGTGCCAAAATTTTGAAGCTCCAAAAATCACATAAATCAGCATAAAATTAGCCTAATCCATGTGAATCCAGTGGTTAAATACATATCTTCAGAAGAGATATGATAGGTTGGGTGAGAAACAGATCAATATTTAAGTCAATTTTTACTATAAATTATCCTCTCTGCTCGGTCAATCTCCACTTTAACTTTCTTCTTCATGCATATTGCCATCTACTGGGCAGGGAGAAGAATTTCTAGCAAAAATGGACTTAAAAATTTATCTTTTTTCTCATTCACACCTATCATATCACTTCGGAAATTATGGATTTAACCACTGGAGTCATATGGATTACTTTTGTGCTGCCTTTATGCGCTTTTTGGAGTGTAAAAATTTTGGCATCCATTCATTTGTATTGTATGGACCTACAGAGCTTAAATATTCTTCTGAAAATCTTTGGATATACGATATTGGACAGGCAATATACTTTACCTATTTTGTGTTATGTTCTTGGATTCATATACCTAAAAAAATGATTACAATCAGAATATTTTACAGTCAAGTACGCTTACACATACAAGGAATCTTTCTTGGTGACAGAAGCTTCCAGTACACAAACTATACAACAAAAAGACAGAGATAAAAAAATAAAAAAATAAAATTAAAATAAAAAGCAAATAGAAAACGTAAGAATTGTAAGAAAAATGTA
Source organism: Myxocyprinus asiaticus (assembly GCF_019703515.2). NCBI lineage: Eukaryota > Metazoa > Chordata > Actinopteri > Cypriniformes > Catostomidae > Myxocyprinus > Myxocyprinus asiaticus. The sequence goes on from NC_059361.1 coordinate 21,967,212, forward strand.
AGAAAAATAAGTAATTTATAGAAATTCACAAATGTTGTAATGTTTAATTTCATAAGTCTATTTTTTTCTCTATCCTAATACGCTCCCATACATTATTATTATTTTACTTTAGAGCATATGTATGTTGGCACTAGGTGTATGCTGTAATTAAATTGCATTGTTCTGTAGTTGATATCTTATGATAAAAGAAAGCCTACAATATAGGCGCTGTAGACATATACTGCACCAATATGTCTATGATGCTCTTGGGTTCATAACTAAAGACATCTACAAGCAAGTGTAATGTTACTATTATCTACTTTTATCAACTTTTCTACTTTTAATTAAGCCTTTGAAAATAGTGTAGGAAAAGTCGGAGTTAGTTACTGTATGTGAGTATTGTTACACATGACATGTTAGATGATTCATAATAAAGGTGATAAAGAAAATCATATCTCAATAGCAAACTTGTCTAATGTCATCTTTACACAGACTTTCACATGAACATGGAATATGGGATGGATGGGTCTTACATAAAGCGCAGGCTTTCTTAGCTTAAACATGGTCACAGGTGCTTTTTATACACTGCATGCCCAATTATTAGGCAAATTGTATTCCTCAGGATTAATTTTATTGTTGAACAAACAGAATGCTCTCAGTCAATCCAAAATGTTATTGAATCTCAAACCTGAATGTTTAACAAAGAAAAAGTGAGTTTTGTCTTTCTCAGGGGAATATATAAGTGTGCACACTTATTAGGCAACTTTTAGTGTGCATAATTATTAGGCAACTAAATTACAAAAATAATTTATCCAAACTCAATTGTTTATTCTCAATTTTTAGAGTAGATGCAACAAATAAGTAACACAAAATGACAATTAAATAACATTTTTGGCCTTTCAGAAATATTCAGTGACCAATATAGCCACCCTTCTTTTCAATAACTGCCATGAGCCTTCCATCCATGGAGTCTGTCAGTTTCTTGATCTGTTCACGATCAACTTTCACTAAAGCAGCAACCACAGCCTCCCAAATGCTGTTCAGAGAGGTGTATTGTCTTCCCTCACTGTAAATCTCACATTTGAGAAGGGCCCACAAGTTCTCAGTAGGATTTAAGTCAGGTGAGGAAGGGGGCCAAGTCATTATTTGGGCATCTTTGAGGCCCTTGCTGGCTAGCCAAGCAGTGGAGTACTTTGATGCATGTGATGGAGCATTGTCCTGCATAAAGATCATGGCCTTCTTAAATGCTGAGGATTTCTTCCTGTACCACTGCTTGAAGAAAGTACTTTCTAGAAACTGGCAGTAGGTTTGTGGGTTGAGTTTCAGTCCATCTTAAACTCGAAAAGGTCCAACCTCATCCTTAATGATAGCAGCCCATACCAGTATCCCTCCTCCACCTTGCTGGCACCTGACTCGAAGTGGTGCCCTGTGTCCATTAGTGATCCAGCCTCGGGCCTATCCATCTGGTCCATCAAGAGTCACTCTCATATCATCTGTCCATAAAACCTTTGAAAAATCTGTCTTCATGTATTTCTTTGCCCAATCTTGACGCTTCAGCTTGTGAATATATTCAATGGTGGTCGTGTGTTTCAGCCTTCTTGACCTTGGCCATGTCTCTGAACACTTGACACCTTGTACTTCTGGACACTCCAGGTAGGTTGCAGTTCTGGAATATGGTAGCATTGGAGGATAATGGGTTCCTGGTAGCGTCATGTTTAATTCTTCTCAAGTCTTTTGCAGTTAATTTGCGCCTTTTCTTCTCCATGCGTTTTTTTGTGCCCCAGTTGACTATTCGCAAACAAAATGTTTGAGTGTGTGGTGGTCACGCCTCAATAGTTGAGCTATTTGAAGAGTGTTGCATCCGTCTGAAAGGCATTTTACAATATTTGACTTTTCAGTGTCAGTTAAATCTCATTTTGGCACATAGTTAATGAAGCTGCCTAATAATTATGCACACCTTGATATAAGGTTTTAGTCACTTTCGCCACACCCTCCCTCATTACACAAATACATACCACCTGAAAATGATTGAATCCAATAAGCATTCAAGTTTATATGGTTTGGAGTTGGAAAAAGTGCATGGAAATAATGATAAGATCAGAATACTCACTTGCCTAATAATTGGGCACGCAATGTAGAAACGTTCAATTAAAAATGATGCTGTGAAAATAATTTTACAAATGAATGTCGATAGTCTATTAAAATACCTGCTGACCACAGTCTCAGATTTTCAGTGCAGCTGTAACTTTAAAAAATACAGCCAATGAATATAAGCGGGAGGCCCTATATGCCACACACCATTTTTTAAGGTGGAACGATTATTTCGGCGAAGAAGGAGCTGGCGAATAAGGAGCTGGATTCAGCCTCGTCACCCAACACATTTTATCTGAATGTATCAAACTGTTCACTCAAGCAGCACCATAAACTATCAAATAGTCATGACATACAGTATGAAATATTCATGAATTAAATTGGTTACTTACTGTTTTTCATCCAATAGTCCAATTTTAACTGCCCCATCTTTCAATAACAGTTCTTTTGCAAAGCATGAATCATGTTGTGACTGTTTCACAAGCAATCCATACTGAAATGTTCTGAATACACAAACGTAATACACGGTGATGTTGGGTGCTTCAACCAGTTTCAACAGGCCAAAGCAGATACGCTGGTCTTCACATCACACCTCTTCCGTGTTTGTTTACACACGACTTCATGTGTTTCTTCCACACAGTGGCAGCAGCAGAATGAGACGTGTTTTGTTCTGTTTGTACCGCTCTTAATACGCATCGAACATCGCCAGAAACAGATCAAAACGATCAAATGTTGTGCATGATTACATAAGACCAACAATTAAAAATAGCACAGATGGGTGCAAAAAACAGTAGAGGATGCCTTCAAAACAGCACAATAGCAAGACAGCACCGCTGAATGAAACACAATGTGGGATCCTTTTTAGAGTTATAACTTGACATCGCATCTTTTAAAAGTGGCACGAGATGTATGATAACATTCAAAGATGTGCACGTTTATGTAGAAAAACATTTACAGTAAATCCAGACAGGCCCATTAAGGTGTCCTTTGTAAGTCGAATTTGGATGAATCTCCCATGACAGGCCCATCTCTCTCCTCTTCACCTGCGTCACTGACTGAGCACCAGTGGACAGGGCAATGAGGGAAAAATAGGCATTGATGTCTTGCTGAAGAGCCAGTCATATTTTGATGTATTTGGTCCTTGTGACGTCAAAAGTTCCACAAATTCCAAATGAGCCTTTTTTGCAGCTTGGTTTAAATAAATGCTCTTTTTCTACTGAGGAAGTTTTCTGTTCTGAAACGTACAGTATGTTTTTATAGTACAATAACCTCTTATAGGTCAAAAGATCAAGGAAAATTTGATTCCTAATAGCATGACCCCTTTAACAGATTTTCCTCAATCAGCACCGAAACCATGAAACAAGTGTGTAAGTTCTGTCTGGGTCTAGCCAGTATTCAATCACAGAGGCATCATGCCCATTCAGACAGAGGGGCCACATGCCTCCTTAGATTTTTGAGCCAAGAGGATTTTGAATGGTTTATTTGAAATCACAAAAACATATTTGCACCTTGGATAATTACTTTAAATGATTATTGCATGTATATCAATCCTTAATCACCTTGATTGTCTGTGAAATCGTGTCACATTTTCCATATAGGTGACATCCCATGTCTGCCTTGGAGACCGCACTCACAGGGAAGGTCAAGCACAAAGAGAAAGCATGGTGTTATGCAAATAAACAAATTAATTGCATCAACTACAGTGCAGTTAACATTTGGCGACTATGCCTGATCTCTGTGGATCCATCAGTCAATAAATTTTTTTCATAATACCGATATGTCTATGTTTTTGTATCGGTCGCTGTTCATTTCCTTTGGTGCTGAAATGCATTTGACAGGTTTTGCTGCGTCATTGCACTTTCTTTTCTTCATGTTTATAGAAAGCAGGCTTATTTTATTTCAGTGTGAATCCTCTCCTTTTCAGTCATAGAAAATAAAAGTAACGAAAGGCGGTTTTACATGGTTCCTTGGTAGCCGCGGGTTCCGTATTTTCAATGGGAGAAAGGCGGCTGCCTGAAAGGATGAAGGTCTCGCTCACAAGACATAAGCCGCTTTTTCTATATTTTATCATTGTCCATCTCAAAGAAATAAATTTAATCAGCTGGCATATAGCTTTTATTTATTCAGTTCCCTTAAGTCTGATCTGATTGATCACTCCCTGTTCCCTATATAGTGCATTGTATGGCAATCACTGTATATGAAATAGTGAACGAGTGAGTGGTTTCACATTTAGGCAGAGTTGTATTTGTGGTTAAACTATTTTATGGAGAAACAAAAAACATTTTATTTAGTTCATTTTCTTTGTTTTACAATATTTGCTATCAATGAACACGGAATACAATATTTACAGTGATTGCCTCATTTAGAGATGGGCTAAATGTTTTCATTCTCCACTGAGCTGAAGCAGTTGTGTTTGTGCTGGAGCCTTTTGCACCACCTCTCGTGTCATTTATGGAAAATGCCTGCACAAAAGAGGTGGCAAGATCACAAAAGAGTGATGCAAAACCAAAATGTCAGACATACACTCTACTTCATAAAATGTAACCACCAGCAACCATTACTAATACACATTTATTGAACAGCTACAAATGTAATTATTTATTTTATTAAAGAAATGAGTGTGATACTGTTTGAGTGTGTGTGTGTGTGTGGGGGGGGAGGGGGGAGGGGGGGGGATATGGGTTGACCTTTGTGCCCCCTCAAAAAACACTTATGGAGTTCTGGTACCAAGTGGGAAGTGTAGAGTGTAGAGAATGGAGATGCCTGCTCATCAGAGATGACAGCTGGGATCTCGAGGCAGTGTTGAAGTGCTGAAACGCTGTTGGCGGTAGGCACTGAGAGGCCAGCACCTGCTTCTTTCTAGCTAACCTCCTTCCAGGTTGCAGAAGGATTTCACACTACCTCCACTGCCCACACTACAAACCACTCCTCTTCTGTCTTTTTACCAGAAAGTCTAGCTAACTGGCCCCATCTACCTAGCCTGCTGTTTACTCTCCAGATCCACCCTGGCCTCACCTAGAACACTGACTAACACAACTGCCAACACCTAATCTTTGATTTTCTGTTTCCCCCTTGTTTCTCTGTCTTCTGTCATTCTCTGTCTTTCTGTTCAGATCATTGTGTTTGTGCTAGGGCTGTGTATTTATACAGATTTCCCGATTCGATTCCAATTCACAAACTCTTGATTCGATGTCCCTTTTGCTTGCATATGAAATAAATTATCTCCCAGCTAATGCTGTTAATTATTCTGTGGACCTTCTCATTAGGTATATTACGAAAATATTAATTTTACTAATTCAATATTATTAGGTTTTATCATTTTGGTCACAGTTTAGCTTTTTTTTATATATATAAATAAATAAATAAAAATCCATGTATTCAATCAATAAATATGATATTATATTACATATATTATCAGTGCCTGAAATTAATTTCTGAATATAAGGGGGAATTCCCCCCTTACATGGCTCATTTGGGGGGCATAAAACTCGTAACACTAAAATGTCCGAAATTTTACAACAAACTCACCTAAATCTCATGGGGGCTACTTTTCTCACTAAACTTTCGACACTAAATTCATACACTAAAAGTGGTTTGATTCATACACAAGTGGTTAATGTAAAATTATTATTGTATCATTAATAACGTGGTAACACTTTACAATAAGGTTCCATTTGTTAACATTAGTAAATGCATGAGGTATCATGAACAAACAATTAAAAATATATTTGTTACATCATTTATTAATCTTTGTTAATGTTAGTTAATAAAAATACAATTGTTCATTGTTATTGTTATTTTTGTTAATATTATTATTAACTACATTGTAGCATTTGGTTACATTATATTTTGAGTTCTCTCAGACCTGATTAACTTAATAAATAAAAAACATCCATCCCTCCCGCACTTTTGTCTTCAAGCAGGTGAGGAGACTTTTCAAACAGAGAGATGCAAAAGTGAGATGAACCGATGGGCAAGTAAGTAGGCTATAGCACAGGGAGTGACAGTGTTACTTACTAGGACAGTATATTTTGAAAAAAAGGACCGAACAGTCACGTAATTTAGCGCATTAGCACAACATCGAACTGCTGTGGAGCGTGAGAAGTGAGTGCCCGTTTGTGCGCGATTATGGCACGAGCATCCGCCACTGACTCTGCACGACGGATGACAGGAAACTATAGATCGCTCCAACATCACGCTTGCACTGTTAACAGCTTTGTTAATTATTAACAGGAGCGATAGTTTTATTGCGTCGCTCGCTAACGGAGACACAGTATAATGCCATTTGCATGTCAAATTAACAGGTTTAGAAAAGTTTATACATCTGTAACATCTCAAGTTCAGTAACTATCCGACAAAGGGCTCCCTCACTGCGCGCGCTTACACTAAATTCAACAGGTGCTGACAGCTGCACATAAGAGAAAGGGAGAGACAGAGCGGATTTACTCATGCATCTTCTGGAGTTATAGTTTGATACAAATACAAGTTTATTGATTTGATTTGTTCATCTGTATCTTGGTTTAATAATTCGCAGCTGCACTGTAAAGTCAATAAAAGTATGCCGAATTTCAGGCCCTGATTATGTTTTGTTACATGTTTATTGTTTAATTGCATAATTTGTACTATTTACTGGTATTTACATTGATTTGTTGAACAAGTGCTAAAAACCAGTATTGTCTCTTTAAGAAAATCAGCATTTCTGTAAAAAGCATAGGTAAATGAGCGCATATTAACAAGACAGGACTTGAATGGCTTTACCTCATTCGTGCAATGCATGATTAGAATTAAATGTTTTTTTTGTTTTTGTTTTTTTTAACAACAGAACAGAAAAGGTATTAAAAGAGACATTTTTCAATGGCAAATGGGTCGCATGGATCTCATCTTTGGACATGCATTACACTGAACAACTTTTATCCACAACACGTAGTGAAAGGATCTCGTTGCTGAATTCTCCACCACTATACTACACAATCACTGATGAGTGAAATCTGAACATTTACCAGCCAGTTGCCAAATATATAACTTTTTGCCACATAACGCGAAATTTGTTTGGAATTGCGAGTGATTTTCTTGTTGTGGAGAGTTGCGCATAGAGTAAAAGAGTGATCTTGGGATTTAAGAATCAGTATTGAGATTGTTCAAAGGAAGACCTAGTTTGTGCTATGTTCCTCTCTTTTATAAAATAAACTTAAAAATGAACCAAATACCATCATATAAATTTGACTAAGATCATTTATCTCCCTATTAGTCAGAAATTCTTTTAGTTTCACTACACGGCAAAAACCAATCTATTTAATTAAACTTTTTGTCTACTAAACATATCCTTAAAACAAGATTTACTTGAAAAGTGAAATGACATAAGAAATCAAGTCATTTTCAGCTAAATATAAGAAAATAAAGTGATTTTTATGCTTAAGACAAGATTTAAAAAAGCCACGGCGTTAAGAAACTTGTTTTTCCTTTGAATTACGTTTATTTTTCTTACCCCATTGGCAAATCTTTTTTTTCTTTTTTTTTTTCTTTTTTTTTTTGCATAAACCAAGCTAAATTGTGCTACATGTCTCTGAAAACAGAACTTAATATCGTCTGTAATTTTACTTCCTGAATTAAATGAATGTTGTTTTAAGGAAGCTTAGATATGTTTGCTGGAAAATAAGACAAAAATACTGAGTAATAAAATTATATTTTGCAGGGTAAACATCTCCTATTTCCAACATATTTACATTCAAAATAGACAGACTCAATCAAAATTATGATGAAAACGTGTGTGCATATTTCAAGAAAATATACTTGGATAGAGAGAGAGAGAGAGAGAAAAAAAAAAGAATAATCAGGCATCTCTGCCTACTTCCTCTCTTGTAGAGATTCTATTAGCTCATTGCTGCACTGCACACTATGCCATTTGAGTCTGTTACACTGGTAAACTGCCTTGTTACGTGTTTTGTTGTGCAGCCTGACCAATTACTTTTGATCTTAAGAGGACATGACATTTGTAGGCTTTGCACTATGAAGTGACTGCACATGTTAAAAGATGCATCATGCCTTTTCCCTTGCAAATAATTCATGGTGCCAAGTTTCTAAGGGCATTGCTCTTTGAACCTAAAAGAACAAGGTTTAAATATAGGTCCTTGGAGTAAGATGTGCTAGAGGGGTCTATTTAGGACCACCTTGAACTGAATGGGAGGGATATGTGCCTTTAAATACCCTAATTACACTGCAATAGTCTGTCACGTCAAAGTGTTTGCATGTTGAATTTGCATAAACTTGTCATCCTTCTGCATACGTTTTTTTCACATTTGTGGTTTTATGAATCTTTAACAGTGCTTGTACAACTGCCTGATCAGAGAGCTCTTTCTGACAGTCACCGGTGCAACTGCCTTGAACTTTTGAACCAGGCCATGTTCTATGCAAAATGATGTTCTATTCAGTGTGAAATTTTGAAAATTCCCACAGCTTTTAGAGGGAGGTATGGAATGAGTTGATCTAATAAAGCAATTAGATGATGTTTGAGAGGATAAAAAACAAATGTATTTGAGGAATGCATGTACATCATAATGTTTCTGAATGTATACTAATGTACTCCTTGCCATTGGAGATGGGAGATAGGTTTTTTGAATTTTCAGCTCTGCTTTAATAAATATCTTAGAATCCCCAGAGACAGATACCATTGCTTTTTTGTCTTGTGGTTCTGTTACCTCATGACTTGTTTGTACAAGGCCATATCTAGGAACTTCACTTGTACTACAATGACTCAGATTAACGCAACAGGCCATCTTTGGGCCATAGACCTTCATTCTGTGCATGTTTAGTTTATGACGTAGATTTTTCAAATTTGTTAACCATATGTTTTTGATACAGTGCCTGAGGAACATGGATCATGGCTCACGGTCATAGAAAACCTGGAAATTTTGCTTGAGATGTTTTTCAGGCCTGGAAAAGTCATAGAAATGAATAAAATCTTGAAAGTAATGGAAATGTCATGGAAATTTCTGTAGTAAATACATTTTTTTTTTCTAGTTATGCTCTGTCCTAAAATATTTCACTGGCTTGTTGTTTCTCTACATATAGTGTGAGAGTAAAACTTGCTTTCAAGCCATAGTGATGTCCGATTTGTGAGAAAATTGTTCTCTTGAGCTGGTTGGTTTTTAATGAATTGGTCAAAGCAGTTGGCAAAAACGCCAAGCTGACATACAATACAAATTGATCTGAATTCATTAGTGAATTTGCCTAAATCAAAATTATGTTTAAAATCCTTATCCAGTAATCACAAACAGTTTTAACTGACTTTCTCCATTTTTTTCAATTTTGTTTTCATTTTGGCCTTCTACTACATTTTAATATTGTTAATACTAAATCCAGCCAATTTGGTTTAGCTTCTAATGTACCTCAACCAATAGGCACAGTTGGAAAACTGAGCTTGTAAAGCGTGATGTTTTTTCGTGCACAGCATTATGAAGTATTTGTTGTTCTGATGGCTGATCCAGGTAAAATTGAATGGAAAAGACCACGAGGTGATGCAAATGGATCTTTTGATCTGTCAACAGCCTGCAGATTTTTGTTTCCTATTTTACCAGTAACTGCTAATGGGTAATATGATGTATCACATGTCAGCTTGGCATTATTAGATACGCTCTCAAAGACTCTTGTTCATAAGGGTTACCCCCCTCCCCCATCCCCTCCCCTCCCCCCTTTTTTTTTTTTTTGTTTTTTTTTTGTTTATTCAGCCATTTGAATTCTCGCCTTTCACATACAAAATTACTCTGATGGATTGATAGGAAAACATGTACTAACAGGGAGCGAGAGAGAGAGGCTGGCATGGTTGCTCGTGCTGGCAGCACAGTTTGTGGCATCTGTTGATCAAGAAACGGCTTACTGCTCTGGCTTCAGCACAGCTAACTCAGGTATCTGCTTCTCGCATACCCCAAGCACAGTAGTTTCCTATGTGGGAACAGAAAAAGTATGGGATTTTTTTGTTTATTGTTTGTTACAGTACCTGAACCTGCAAGTCTAAGTGATAAGTTTACTCTAATGGTCGCATGTACAGGAGATGTACAGGTAAAGAAAAATACTGTGGGATAATGGGTGCATGCTCATAAGCAGGCCAGATTTACCTAAAATGAAAAGGGATCACACTTTACATTACTGTGCCCAATGTAACAGTGTATTAAAGGAATAGTTCACCCCCTCCCCCCTCAAAAAAAAAAAAAAAAAAAAAAGAAAGAAAAAGAAAAAAAGAAAGAAAAGAATATGTTATAGTTTACCTATCTTCATGTCATTACAAATCCTTCTTATGCATAACACAAAAGGAGCTGTGGGAACTGTGAACGTGCTTCTCTCATGCACTCATGAATATGCAACGGATATCAAGATCTGAATTGAAAAATTACTTACACTTCTGGTTGTTTCTCACCAAAAAAAAAAAAAAAAAAAAAAATTCATCGTATGCCTTTAGAATACTTGGTGGATGCAGGAGTTACATGGACTATTTTTATGGTACTTTTGGGTCCTTGTTAAAACTTTAAAGTAAATCTCTACCCACTGCAATTTTATTAAAAAAGAATGAATGGGATATTCTTTTTTTCCCCCCTCCCCTTTTGTGTTCATGCCAAGAAGAGTCATGCCAAGGAGATTTATCTAGTCAAATCTGAACTCCTGTTTGAGTCAACAAGTGCCCCCTGGTGGCAATGAAATGAACCAGAAAATGGAGTTTGACTTCTAACAGAAGTCACAGCCAGTATGTTTCATGCTATTTATCATAATTGGTCATACAATTATGAGACGTTTGTTCATATTTGACTTGTGTGTTACTGTGGTGTAAATACTATATGTAACCTAAAAAGAAGAAGAAATTGTTTTAATGACCCACTGACTTTTTTCAGAAGAAAGGGGGATGTTATGTATTTGGGTATACTATAGATACAGGTGAATATAAATGACATATATTACAGATAAGGGCACAAATTTACAATAAGGTTCCATTTGTTAACATTACTTAACATTAGTTCACATGAACTAACAATGAACAATACATTTATATCATTTATTAATCTTAGTTAATGTTAATTTCAGCATATTCTAATACATCTTTAAACTCAAAACTTGTGTTTGTTAACATTAGTTAAAGCACAATGATTAATATAATATATATATATATATATATATATAATAGTTAATAACATGAACTAACAATTAACAATTGTATTTTTATTAACTAACATTAACAAAAATTAATAAATGATTTAAACAATATATTGTTCATTGTTTGTTCATGATACCTAATGCATTAACTCAACAAATGGAACCTTATTGTAAAGTGTTACCCATAAACCCATGTGAACTGTTGGCCAATGGTGACAAAGTCAAAATCATGGGCAAAAGTCAATGGAGATCAGTGAAAGCAAGTAGAAAGAACATGCACAAACAAACAAATAGGGGATATGAGTGCTTGCTCATCCAGATGGCTTGAGCATGCACGTTTGCATGTGGAGGTCATCGGAATAGAGAAAATAAGAGAGAGAGAGAGAGCTTGACTCTCTTAATTCCATCGGCAGAACCGCATTCCCATAATGGGAAATTAATAACATGAACATGAGTTCAGATTAAACAGAGCAGTTAGGACCATTAGATCACTTTCATTGCTGGCATTAGGGCAGTGGATCAGGGATTTTCCCCCAGCATAAATCCTGCAAAGTAGGTCAGCTGGGTATTAGCACCATGGCTGTGATCCTGTTGTTTTAGCTCCAGGACAAGGAATTAACCCTTGGGATGGATGAACAGGAAAGGACAGAGGGCATGATTGGATCAGCCCCTGGCCATAAGAATGAAAGTAGTCAAATGTAACGAGACCTAAACCCTATGCTTTCCTTCTTACACCCCTCCACCCCCTTTGCTTTTGGTCAGAATAGACCTACACTGTTGGAATCTTCTAAATCTGCACTGGTACCTGTCAGTAGGCTCCTCTACTAGCTCTTGAACACAAGATCTGCTTTAGTGCAGCTAAGCCCCTCTTCCAAGACTAAAGACAACCAACCATTCTTGTTCAGGTCAATGTAATGTAAATTTACATACTCCTGCAGAATCTGCAAGATCAGTTTTTATTTTATTTTTATTTAACACTGCAGAAATGAAGCTATTTTACATGTATTTTCATACATTTTACAAGACAAAATTATAAATGAAATTACCCAAATTATCCTGTTCAAAAGTTCACAGCCTTGGTTTTTAATATTGCCTCCTCAGTGACTGTAGCCTTTGTGATGGTTGTGCATGAATACTTTGTTTGTCCTGGGCAGTGAAGCTGCCCACTGTTCTTGACAAAAAGCCTCATCTTTTGTTACTTTGGTGTCCTGGCATTTTCTGCACTTTAGAGTTCACCTTCACATTGGTGAAATGATGTTGAGATCCATAACTATCACAAAATGATGCAAGCAGTCATTGATGCTCAAGGATGCCACAAATTATATTAAGAAACAAGATTGTGTAAACTTTTGAAATTGATAAATTCATATACATTTCTAAAATCCAAACACTAGATTGCACTAACTGAAGTGTCACATGTGTCATTTATTCTTAATAATAGTGTATTTTTGGACTCTCGAAGGTACATTTCTAGTTCTAACATAATTTTTTGGACAAAAAAAAACAAAAAAACAACTAGCATAATACCATATGACCCACATTTGGTTTTCAGCCTTTGACAATGGATCAACTTTAACAATTTACGCATGGAGCCAAAATGAGAACTGCTTATCTCTTGAATGTAATCTTATAAGGCCTTAAATATGAACATACCAAAAGGAAAAATTGTTCTGAACCACAATCTAAAAGGATATTAAAAAGCCCATATTATGCTAATTTACAGGTTCATAATTTTATTTTGGGGTCTACTAGAATAGGTTTAATGTTTTAATGTTCAAAAAACACATTATTTTTCTCATACTGTACATTTCTTTTCCCTGCTCTTCATCCTCTGGCTCAAATGCTCTGATATGCCTCCTGTCTCTTTAAAGCCCCTCTTTCCGAAAAGCCCAGTCTGCTTTGATTGGTCAGCTGGCCTAGTCTGTTGTGATTGGTCAACCACGTGGAGCGTGTGTTGGAAATGTAACGCTTAGCTCCCGAGGCTTCGTGAGCAGCTCTGTAAACACTACTGTAACTATGGTAACAGTGGCATCGTTTTTTGCTGTACCAGCTCTAGCCCGAGTCCAGTAATGAATGAAATAAAATGAAAGTTTGGAAGAACAAGCTGGTTGACCCGAACCACCTTCGCAAGCAGGACGTTTCACAGTAGTAAGTTTTAATTTAGTGGCTTTCTTACAAGTACACTTGATTATTGTGAACCTAACAAAACTTCAAGTAAAAGACACGTAGTGCATATAAGTTAGTCATCTGTAACGAATGGCTGCTGGCAATGATGATGACGATGAAATGAAGAACCCAATGCAATTTATTTACATAAGTGATATCCAAAACCCTAACTATAAACGTGAACTAAACAAAACATAAACATGAACAACTAACATGAACATAAACTTGACTTGACTTAGACTTAGCATGACACGTAACCAAACACACACAATACTTGACAAAGGACAATGGAAAACATGAGGGTTTAAATACATGGATATGGGAGAACAAACCAATGAACAACCAGAACTCAACAAGATAATTAAACAATAAACCAATGAAAACAAGACACATGAACATGGAGGAAAAACATGAAATCACATGACTAGGGACACATGACATGAAACAAGAAATAACTTTCAAAATAAGACATGAAAAACATGATTCAACAAAATACACATGACATATCCCCCCCACTAAGGGGCAGCTCCCGATGCCCCAACACATGAACAAAACATAAAAAACATAGAATAATTTTCAAAATTCAATATGGAGCTTGGGGGGGGCGGGTCTTGAGGCATTGTTTGGCAGGGCATGGAGCATGGGATCAGGGCGGAGCCCGTGGGAGGTTGAGCCATGGGAGGCTTGAGGGGCGGAGCCATGGAAGGTGGATCCATGAGAGAATTGAGGGGTGGAGCCATGGAGAACTGGATACATGGAGAGTAGCCGAAGACTCGAAGGGCCAGGGTGGAGATGGAGGCAGGGAGGACCAAGGTGACGCCGGAGGCTCGGAGGAGCAAGGCAGAGATGGGGGATCGGAAGACTGAGGCGGAGCCAGTGGGGCTGAGGACCAAGGTGGAGCCGTAGGGATGGAGGTCCCCGGTGGAGCTGACGGATCGGAGGGATGAGGCGCAGCCAGAGGATCGGAGAGCCAAGGCGGAGCCAGGTGGCCGACAGACCAATGAGGAGCCGGAGGGACGAGGGACCCCAGCAAAGCCGACAGGCTGAAGGACCACAGTGGAGCTGAGGGAATGCAGAGCCGAGGCAATGTCGAGGGACAGGCCAAGGTGGAGTCAAGGGCTCGGAGGGTCCAGGCGGGGTCGGAGAGTTGAAAGTTCCCCTTGCCTGCTCAGGAGAACTAAGGGTGGGTACAAGGGCAGGAACCATATCCAGGTCTAATAGCTCAGATGTGGCTATGACAAGGCATGGAGCAAACTTAGGCATGGCTGTGATGTGGCATGGAGCAGGCTCAGGCGTGGCTGTGACGTGACATGGAGCAGGCTCAGGCGTGGCTGCGACGTGACATGGAGCAGGCTCAGGCGTGGCTGCGATGTGACATGGAGCAGGCTCAGGCATGGCTGCGACGTGACATGGAGCAGGCTGAGGCGTGACTGAGGCATGGCTGTGACATGGCATGGAGCAGGCTGAGGCGTGGCTGTGACAAGGCATGGAGCAGGTTGAGGCGTGGCTGTGACATGGCATGGAGCAGGCTGAGGCATGGCTGTGACATGGCATGGAGCAGGCTGAGACGTGGCTGTGACATGGCATGGAGCAGGCTGAGGCGTGGCTGTGACATGGCATGGAGCAGGCTGAGGCGTGGCTCCCCTACAGTGAACGTAAAACCAATAATCTGCAGGGCAAGGTCGATATACTGAGCCAGGCTGTGGGTACGCTGACTGCCTGGCATCAGAGAAGAGATGGGCTCATTCAGTCCAAATCGGAAACAGTCCTTGAGGGCCACCTCATTAAAGTCCACCTGGCATGCCAGAGCGCAAAAATCCTCCACGTAATCCTCCAGGGGGCGATACCCCTGACATTGGCGGAGGAGCTGGATTGCTGCATATTTGTCGGTCAGGTATTTTTTGTAAAGAATGGCTGCTGGCAATGATGATGATGATGAAATGAAGAACCCAAGTGCAATTTATTTACATGAGTGATATCCAAAACCCTAACTATAAACGTGAATGAAACATATAACATGAACTTGACTTGGCTTGACAAAAACTTAGCTTGCCATAATCTTGACTAGACATAACATGATAATATTACCAAACACACACAATACTTGACAAAGGACAATGGAAAACATGAGGGTTTAAATACATGGACATGGGAGAACAAACCAATGAACAACCAGAACTCTAAACAAGATAATTAAACAATAAACCAATGAAAACAAGACACATGAACATGGAGGGAAAACATGAAATCACATGACAAGGGACACATGACATGAAACAGGAAATAACTTTCAAAATAAAAGACATGAATCAACAAAATACACATGACATCATCTTTTGCTGGAATGGGTGTAGCCTAACGTTTTTCACCCGAGATATGAACAGAGAACAGAGGCTTACTCCCTCATTACCAGGTGTATTAGAGAGTTAGTGAGCAAGTTAGCCGTGGCGGACTACCATGGATAGCTGCCGTAACATTACAGATTGTAATTATATAAGACTCTTGAGATCTACCATTTTGTTACACTGTTTTAGGTAAAAAGTGACCAACAGCTGAATAGTAACCCCTTACCAAAACAATAACATTACATTGCAAGTTAGCCAAGCACTACCGTGGATTGCAGACGTAAAAATTACCATCTGTAAAAATAAATCCATATCCACACTTGATCACTATTCATGATGGTAAGACTGACAAACAATCTGCATAATTCTACACAATTGTAGGTTAAAGTGGGCCCACAGCTGATTAGCAAATCTATTTCAACACAATAACATTAGCTAGCAGGTTAGCAAAGGCCTACAGCTGTGCACTGGGTGTACACCATAGCTACAACACAAAACTCCGCATTTGAACTCTCGGTAGCAGATAAATCCACAAATAATCAAACATACTTACAGGCTGTGATCCTGAAGCACCAGATTGTCCCAAGAAAGTGGGAACTGCACCATCTTTCAGGGGTAACAGACTTGAAAATCCAGCATTGGTTGTGGTTGTACTGCTGAGGAATAGTGGTAAAAATAAAATTTAACCACTGATACTTCAATTAATCTGCCTTTGGAAGTCCAAACAAAGAGGTTTTGCTTTCGCAGTGAAGAAAACAGCATCTTCTCGACATGGTGACAACACTAACCCAACTCATCCTGGCCTCAGCTATAACTACGTTTGTTTGAGGGCAGGCCAAAATAGACCTTAGTCAACACAAAAAATTGCCACCTTTCTACGTTTTTTTATTTATTTATTTTATTTTGCTCCAAATCGAAGTGAAAATGATTGCAAAATAATGGACCCATTACATTTTCAATTTTGGCTTTCCTCATTATTAACATTTATCTTTTTTCTGAAAAAGTATTTAAAAAATAAATAAAAAAATCAGCTGGGGAACTTTCTGAAATTTGGTTGATTTGACATTCAGTAACCCTACATTTCTTACAGATTCTCTAAGGGGTATGTAAACTTATGAGCACTGTACAATCTTGTCCTGAAAGATCACTTACATCAATGCTGCAATTACTTTAACTTGGAGTGCTGTGATTTAGAGACTCTGACATAGGGTAAGCAATCTCACACCTCTCCAGCATTCCCCTTCTGGTGCAATTTTACGGTCTAATCCGGGACAGGATATTAGATTGCAAACGGTGGGAATTCTCACAGGAAATGTAGCCTTGCGGGGGGGGGGGGGGGGGATTACATACATAGTTTAAGACTGAAAGACACATAAACCAGGTTATTTCCACCTGACTTGGTGAACTTGTATTTTCCAAGGATAAACTGGATAGAAGCAAGATGACGATGAGCGGAAGAGGGCGTGTGAGTTTACATATGTGTATATGCCTGTATTTATAATCTCAGATGGAATGTGTACACTGTGGTTGTATATGGATCCAATGACTTGACAGCTCCAGGGATTCAGCTGCTTGAAAAAAGAATAATCAGCACACATACCAGAAGAACCAATTACAATCAATGTCTTCAATAACCACATCCCAGAGTTGTCAGTGACAAAGATCATGAACGGAGGTCACAGCCCTCTCAGATTAGTGGGGCTTGTTTTGCTTGGGTAGCTATGGGCCCTGCAGGTGAACAGGGACTCTGGAAGCTCCTGACCGATATGAACGGAAATGAGCTAAGACTTTGGCTCTGATATACTTATACTTCTTTTAATGGAATTATCTAAGTAAAGCAAAAATATTTCAAAGAATACTCAATTGGTCGCAGCAGTTGCCATGCGATCAGTGTGAGTACTCTAACATATTGTGCTTTGGTGCTCATTATAGACCCGGTTTCGAGTTCCGTTCTCCCCTCTCTCTGTCACCCCATGATTTCCTGTTTCTCCATGACTGTGTTCTTTCAATTAAAAAATGTGGAAAAAATAAATAAATAAATTAACTACTCAGTTGGTTGGTTGTAGCCTACATTCATGCCTGGGAGAAAAATATTGAACAAGGATTTTTTTAAATCGATTAAATTTTTTAAATGGATTAATTTGTTATTTTTTCTGAACATTAATTTTCACTCTTGTATTACCATGTCTAACTGAAGTGAATAGACCAATGCTTCAAGGATAGGTCTTTGAAAACGGACATGGTTAATAGAGGCACCTAACAAAGAATTACATCAATATCAGTGTTATCAGGCTGGTTTGAATAGGAGTAGAAGATGTATGCAAAATTGTGCCTAATGGAGCAGGTATAATAGATCGGGAAATTCCTATTAATGACACATCAGTGACCTCCACTCCAAGCTGATTGCACAGTAATGTCATTAGCTCTGGTATGCAGGTTTCTGGGAAGAGAAAGTGCCAGAGTCTTCCAGAGGGAGAATGACACATTGGGGGAAAAGAGAGCAAAACCAAAGGATACTGAAGGCCACTGCACTCAAAGACTTTTGATAAAGGAGTTTTTTAAAGAGTGGGAATTGTATGGGGAACCACAATTCAGAACTCAGTAGTTGAGCATCTTGTATTTCACTTGGCCTCTAAGGCAGCACTGGACTAAGCTCTGGGGTAATCTAAGATGCCATTAAAAGTGACATGCTACTAATGCTACTTGTGATCACATGCTACAAAGTGCTTCTTCCTCTACCACCTCTTAAAGGGCAGATATCCAGATGTGTTGAAAGAACTTTTTGATCTGTGCAAAGAAATCTTATCATTGTTATTTGTCTTCCCTAGAACGCATTGCGAAATTGTGAAACCAAAACCTCACATCCTTCCATTCCATTCCATCCATTCCATCCATCCATCCATCCATCCATCCTATTTGCACTGTATATATAAGAAAACAAAGCTATCTTCCATTACAAGGCAAATACAACTCTTTCTTGCAGCATCAGTTCACTGGCCACTATGTAATTCAACATGAATAAACTGGATAAACGTGATAACACTATTGCTTAATAGTGTTTGTCAAAGGCAAACAATCAGCAAACTCAACATGTGATAGCTCATATAATGACAGGAGTAAAAGTAGACTTAGATGTTAGTTACTATGGCAACCTGAGCCGAGAAGTGTAAGTGTGTGTGTGTGTGTGTGTGTGTGTGTGTGTGTGTGTGTGTGTGTATGTGAGAGTGTGGAAGAAAGATATGTTGCCCTGCAGTAGGACAATGACGCCAGCTGTGTGCATGATTGGCATCCCAATCTGTTTTGAGTGATGTGCCAGAGGAGAGGTGGGAATCTGGTTTGAATGACCTCTTTGACCTTTTCTCAAGCCCACATTTCACATAGTTTTCCCCACAATATTAGACTCTTCTACAACAAACAGGCCTGTTCCTGTTCATTATGTACTAGTCAGTGCTTTTTTATTTTATACTCTGTCCACTAACACACTATGTAGTAACACCTCTCTTCAAAGTCAGTAACTGAAATTTGGGTTTAATTTTTTTTTTTTTAATTCATTGGAAATATATATATTTTTTTTTAATTCATTGGAAATGTTGTGCCTTTCCACAAAAATCTGCATGCTTCATTCTAAAAATGTATTTCACACTTTTGAACATTTGAAACTTGGTGTTAGATGGTAAGGTTAAGTTATCTATGACCTGATGTCAAAGTGTCAGTTTCAATGCCATTACACAGTAACTTAAACAGAATGACAGGTAAAGGTCAAGGCTATTACAAGAATACAGAAACACAGACCAAGTACTAAATAAAGGAAGAGTAAAAAGATAAAACCAACAGGCTTGAGAAGCTGAGGTGAGATATATGGAGTCACTCGTCAGCATGCTCAGGTCACTGGGTTTACAGCTGATAATATTATGTTAGATTTCAGTTGGTTCAGTGGGAAACCAGGGGCCAGCAAGAGGTGAACAGCAAGCAGAATCCACTGTTGTCTCTTTAGTTCCCCAAAAACAGAACATCACCACACAATATAAATATAAATATAAAACAGAGCAGTGTTGAAGGATTGACTTTTTTTTAATTATTATTATTATTATTATTATTATTATTATCATTTTTCAGACATTGGTCCTTTAAATTTTAAGGAGGCTTGTCATAACAATTCTCAATGTATTTATTATTATTATAATTATTTATGATTATTATTAATATATATATATATATATATATATATATATATATATATATATATATATATATATATATATATATTTAAAAATTTTTTTTGCATTGATTTGTACAGAAAGAAAGCCAGTGCTTTATTTTGCAGTATTAGTTATTTTCAGAGCAACCATGCACTAACCTTTTTTGGCTGCAGAGGGCACTGAAGACCCATGGCACTGTTAAGATACCACAACCGCTACTTAGAAAAGACATGCATCCACAAAACTGATGATCTGTTGTGAAGTTGTGTGAACAGACTTTAAGAATGGCATTTTTAGGGGCATTAAATGATGCAGTTTCAATATGAAACCCCGCTGCAGAATTGATTCATTTGTTTGTTTCTTTTTTTTTTTTTTTTTTTGTAAGAAAAAATTAAGCAATATTTCATAATGACAATTACAAAAGTATTTTTTACCTAGTAAATACTATATAAAGTATTTAATATATAAATATATAACTTTTTGGTGTAAATGTTATATATTTTATATATTTATCCTTTACATTTTTAAAATATATTTTGTGCTGGGCTTATATCATAGGCTATTTAAATATATTTAGAAAGGTGTAAAAATAATGCATCACTTCCATACAAAAATCATATCCAAACAAAATTATTGGAGTTGTGGTAAAATTACAGTTTAACTTTTGACAAAGCTGATTTTATTTATTTATTTATTTTTTATTAATTCATTTGTAAAGTGTCTGTTTTCCTACCAAAGCCACTTATTTTACTTGAGATTAAAGTACATATAAGCTGCAGATAGAGAAGAGAAAAGGAAAAAGAGATATACAAAGAGAAACTGCCAGTATTTATGAACAGATCTCAAGAAGCTTAAATCCATCTTAGCCTGAGCCCAAGCAATATTTCAATCATGCACAGGCATTGCTGGACACACAGCTTTCAAACACCACACCAACATGCACATACACTCACACATACTAAGAATTAAGACTGTTATGCTGGTCTCCAAGCAAATATATCCAAATACACACATTCACACTCTGTCTCTCTTTTCGTATACAGTACATATACTAGGGGTGTAACGGTATGAGTTTTTCACGGTGTGATCACAAAAAATACCATGGTATCACAGTATTTTGATTCATTGCTAATATTAGCAGTTTAGTATTTATTAATAGCTTAATTAAAAAAAAAAAAGACATATTCCCTACTGCAATTTAATTGTATGACATATAGTCAAACACAATTTTCTAATTATTATTTTAAGATTTATGAATTTGAATATAGCATAATTGAATATAGTTGTGACATCACGAAACTAATGAATATTAATTAGGTTATGCACAGATACATTTTTCAATAATCTTTTACTCTTTTGATAAATAGTAATTCTTGATGACCAATAAATAAATATTTTACATTATTAATTTGATAACTTTATCCCTATATCTGCCACTGTTGATCCTGGGAGCTGTGGAACAGTGGAGGGCTGCCAATTTAACGCATTTATTCAGTGTGATTAATTATATTCAAAATAACGTGTAAAAAAAATAAAAAATATATGCAATTAATCATGTCCCTAAACTGTAATATGGAATATTCCTACCATCGGAGCAATTTAAGCTTGAAGTACCACCTGTTTTCAGCAGAGAGCAGTAAGCGAAACTCCAGTTGTATTGGCCACAT
This sequence comes from Myxocyprinus asiaticus, assembly GCF_019703515.2. Lineage (NCBI taxonomy): Eukaryota > Metazoa > Chordata > Actinopteri > Cypriniformes > Catostomidae > Myxocyprinus > Myxocyprinus asiaticus. Next base: position 21,988,797 of record NC_059361.1, read on the forward strand.
GCAGGTGTACAGAGAACAAACCAAACCATCATGCTTGCTTGACACTATGACAGCAAAAGATGAGAATGCATTTTTATATATTTTTTTGCATTCAAACACAGCTGGGCAGAGCTCAATTCAGAATGCAGGAATCTCAAGATGTGTTTTCTAAGTTTCAAACTACATTTAACTTGAACAGGTTCCCCCACATTCTGGAAAATATGGAAAATTTATGACTAATTTTTCAGTCCTGGAAAATTAAAGAAAATGAAAATAAAATTAAATTTTGTGTTGTCCTGGAAAATAATTTCAATTTCTTTTTCGCATTTTCCCTTTGCCGAGAACGAACACCACCAGCTCCGAAATCAGTCATTAGCAGCTGTAAGCGCTATGTTCAGGGACGCAGAATTTCTGACTTGTGATCTATTGTATTTTGGAAATGCAATGCAAGCACCACTGCTATTTAACAGATCATGTTTCTTGGATGTACATAGAGCAGATGCTTGAATGTTTGCAGTGAATGTTAACTGGTAAGTAGTGAGCAAGCCTTGTTAAATTTATTTATTTGGTTACTCGTTTGCTAATAATCTTCCTACTACCACAGTCTGTCTCCCTCATTTTCTTCAAGGACTCTTATTTTGAAGTTTTCCCCTGCACTACTTTTCCAAGAGTTCACTGCCCTAATCACTTCCATCAGTTCATCATCATCTGCACCTGCCTGCCATTCCCTCGTTAGTTTCCTTGTGTATAAATACCCTTTAGTTTACTTCATCATTTGTTAGTCCTTGAAGTGTTATGTTGAGTTATTGTGTGTTACGTTAGCATATTGAGCTTGATCGTTTGTTTCCACTCCAGCGATTTGATTATTAAAAGAATCTACTCCTGCGTCTCCTCTCTTCCACTCCAGACACCAACGTTACAGCTACGGTCCAAGCCTATTTTTATTTTATTTTTTTTGGATCAGTCTCTGACTATACGGTATTGACGCATAGCTGTTAGGGGTGTAAAATGCATAGTGGTGCATCGATCTGACAATTACATTTTGTTGCATCGATTATGGAATTTAACTATGATAATTCCTATCATAACACCCAATGTGATATAGAGACTATCTCAGATTACATGAGCGCTCTTGCAACAGATGCGTGATTGAGGGGGAAAAGTGCTTTTTAAAACTAAAAGTTCATGTTGCCGAGTTTGGCTTTCTGTGTCATTCACATAATTCTGTGCATCCATAAGAGCTAAGTAAGTTAATTGTTGTTTTCTTGCCCGATTACAATATGTTATGGTTATAATCTGGAACATTTGAAGAATATATTTGAAAATGTTAATGGAATAAAATGCTGATTCGCACGACTTGAATCGTGATGACCATTTGTTCATTATTTGTTTAAGCCAATTACAAATAAAAACTATAACCCTGTTTGACTTCAATTTTAGGACTATATGCCCAGGACTATTATTATTTTTCTGCACATGACATATTTAATTTGTTTTTCAACTATTGGTGAAATAAATGTTAATGTTGAATGAACATATGTCCTGTTTCTCTCTCTCTCTCTCAGTATGTGTTTGTGTTCCGGTCTTGAGACAGAGACAGAAATACCAATAATATGTGTGGAATAGTAATCGAATCCTTATCAAAGAAAAAATATTTACACCCCTAAAAGTTGTATAAAGTGGTGCCCACAGCTGAACTGCGCATACCAAGAGTGCTCGGACTGACCAGAGAAACATTTTCCCTGAGAATATTTTAGCAATAATGACATGTGCCCCATATTTCTGTTGGCTGTTTAAAATCAGAGCTAGTAATGGCCGATTCGTGATTGAATCATTATTTTTTAGTCGGTTCTTTTTAGAGAACTGGCCAAACAGGTTTGCAAAATTATACAAAAAGATTTGGGATTTAGACTGATTCGTTCGGATTGTTCCTTCACTGAATCATTTGGAGCGGTTTCTCACTCAGTAAAACAGTATCAGGATACTTAAGAACACAGAGAACAAACTGAGCACCAGATGAAGTGGATATTTACCTACAATCAACTGAAACAAAATGCTACTTTTTGGAGATATAACTTTGAGAAACTTAAAAAGTTACCCATAGATTTTGGGCAGCGTTCGTGGTGTATTTTTTGTTTTCTTTTTTTTTTATCCCCTTTTCTCCCCAATTTGGAATGCCCAATTCCCACTACTTAGTAGGTCCTCGTGGTGGTGTGGTTACTCACCTCAATCCGGGTGGCGGAGGACAAGTCTCAGTTGCCTCCACTTCTGAGACAGTCAATCCGCACATCTTATCACATGGCTCATTGTGAATGACACCGCGGAGACTCCCAGCATGTGGAGGCTCATGCTACTCTACGCAATCAACACACAACTTACCACATGCCCCATTGAGAGCGAGAACCACTAATCGTGACCACGAGGAGGTTACCCCATGTGACTCTACCCTCCCTAGCAACCGGGCCAATTTGGTTGCTTAGGAGACCTGGCTGGATTCACTCAGCACACCCTGGATTGGAACTCGTGACTCCAGGGGTGGTAGTCAGCGACAATACTCGCTGAGCTACCCAGGCCCCACGTTTGCTGTGTATTAGAGCATCTCTCAGAGGGGCGCTCAAGTTAAAAAGACCTTCAACTGTTAAAAATGCATCCTCTGAATGGTTTCTTAAGTCTTTTAGAAATACTTTAGCCAATAGTCAAGACAAGTCAAGTCATTTTTATTTGTATAGTGCCTTTCACAACACACATCGTTTCAAAGCGGCTTTACAAAAAATCATGCATTAACAGAAAATGAAACTGTAATATCTATAGTGTCTTAGAGTAATCATTGTGTAGTTTGATAAAATACGATTGTGAATTGTGTTTAAAAATAATTAAATAATAATTGTATTTATAAACCCAGTGAGCAAGCCGAAGGCGACTGTGGCAAGGAACACAAAACTCCACAAGATGTTGGTTAATAGAGAAAAATAACCTTGGGAGAAACCAGGCTCACTGTGGGGGCCAGTTCCCCTCTGACTAACATCAAGAATATAATGCCAATATTACTTAATTATGTATAGTGAAAGTCATGGTTTAAAGTTATTGAACTAAGTAAGTGTTAAGGGTCATTATTTAAACAAAGATTTTGTAAGAACTGTAAGGTTAATGACTAATGTCTTTGAAGTTCATCCTGGATTAACTGCAGAAGTTCACATAGATGCATTGTCCTTTGTTAGTTGGCTGATGAAGGGTTGTGTTGGTAATTAATTGATAGTCTATGTATTCCATTATAAGAGTGTAGTCCATCATTAGACCAAGGTGATGCAGGCAGAGATTAGTGAGGTGCATCGCAGTTCAACCGGCTGGTAATTTCGGTGAGGTCTATCCTAAATCTAAGGTTCAGGCAATGGCATATGATGTATCCCATGTCTTATGGTTGAGGTTGGCATCAGTTCATCCTCTGAAGTCCATCGTAATAGACTGAAGTAATGTTTGACTGGCACCAGCTGCATTTAGTTGTCATCACTCAGAGACACATAGCAGTGGTATCCAACATGAAGCAGGAATGGAGCTGGATCCAGCCAGTTCTGGTGACCTCAGGATAGGAGTCCCGAGGTTGAGACAGGGATACAAATAGAATAATATTAGCATAGATGCCATTCAATTTATTGCAGAGTTATAGATCATGACCTGGTTTTTGGTTCCGGCAGACCTAACTGAAGCAGCCAAATTGTGAGTTGAAGGATAAATTAGGCATAGGCCTGGCTAAATAGATGAGTCTTTAGTCTAGACTTAAACTCAGTGAGTGTGTCTGCGTCCCGAACAGTGTTAGGGAGACTATTCCATAGTTTAGGAGCCAAATATGAAAAGGATCTACTTCCTTTTGTTGATTTTGATATTCTAGGAGCTATTAACAGGCCAGAATTTTGCGATTGTAATGAACATCATGGAATTTAGTGTGATAGAAGGTCACTTAAGTACTGCAGAGCGAGACCATTCAAAACTTTGTACATAGTTAACAGAATTTTTTAATTAATATGAAATTTAACAGGTAGCCAATGTAACAACGATAAATTGGGGCTAATATGATCGTATTTCTTGGTTCTAGTCAGCACTCTAGCTGCTGCATTTTGAACCAATTGAAGTTTATTTATTGATCTTGCTGGATGTAATGCATTACAATAATCTAGACTTGAGGTCATGAACGCATGAATTAGTTTTTTGGCATCAGCAACAGAGAGCATGTGTCATAATTTAGCAATATTTCTTAGGTGGAAGAATGCTGTTCTACAAACATTGGTAATTTGATTTTCAAAGGACAGATTGGTATAAAATATAACACCTAAGTTCTTTGCTGTTGAAGACGATGTAATAGTACATCCATCGAGAGTCAAATTATATTTTAGCAGCTTATTTTTAGAGGTTTTTGGTCCAATAATTATTACCTCTGTTTTGTCAGAATTTAGTTGAAGGAAATGTCTGGCCATCCAATCTTTGATTTCACTGATACACTAAAATTTTTTTTCAGGTTTTGAAGAAATATAAAGTTGGGTATCATCAGCATAACAATGGAAATTTATTCCACGATTCCTGATAATATCTCCCAGGGGAAGCATGTATAAGGAGAAAAGTAGAGGCCCTAAAACTGATCCCTGTGGCACTCCATACTTTACTTTTGTTTGATTTGACAATTCCTCGTTTACACATAAAAAGTGGTAGTGGTCTGCTAAATAGGACCTAAATCATGCTAATGCAAGTCCACAAATGCCAACATAATTCTCTAGCCTATTCAAGAGAATGTTGTGATCTATTGTGTCGAAGGCAGCACTAAGATCTAAAAGCATTAGAAGTGAAATGCAGTCATGATCAGATGATAAAAGCAAGTCATTTGTAACTCTAATAAGTGCAGCCTCTGTTCTGTGATGGGGACTAAATCCTGACTGAAATTGTTCATATATACTATTTCTCTGTAGAAATTAACATAGTTGGGAGGACACTACCTTTTCTAGTATTTTCGACATAAACGGGAGATTTGAAATCGGTCTATAATTAGCCAGTTCTCCAGGATCAAGTTGTGGCTTCTTAATAAGTTGTTTGATAACTGCCATTTTAAGGTTTCTTGGGACATGTCCTAAGGATAGCGAGGAGTTAATCATATTAAGAAGAGGTTCTGAGATTACAGGGAATACCTCTTTTAAGAGCTTAGTTAGTATTGGATCTAACATACATGTTTTGGCTTTTGATGTTTCAATACATTTTGTTAGCTCTTCATGACCTATGACAGCGAAGGATTGAAGTTGCATGTGAGGAAAATTATGAGACTGTTTTCTGAGGTACTGTGACAGATGATTGCATAATTCAAATTTTATTTCTGATTATTTCAATAGTCATTACTATTGTGCTGCGACAGAATATTTGGTTCAGTTGAGGCTTTATTGCTAACCAATTTAGCCACAGTACTGAATAAACACCTAGGACTGTTGTGGTTATTTTCTATGAGTTTGCTAAAATATGCTGACCTGGCAGCTTTTAGTGCCTGTCTTTAGCTACTGACACTATACTTCCATGCACCGCAAAATACCTCTAATTTTGTATTCTTCCACTTGCGCTCCATTTTCCGAGCTGCTCTCTTGAGAGCATGAGTGTGATCAGTGTACCATGGTGTGGAGCTTTTTTCTTTTTTCCGAATGGGGGCGAAACTATCAAGAGCGCTAGAGAAGACTGTATTTATATTTTCTGTTATTTCATCAAGTTCTTCTAGACTTTGGGGCTTATTGGGTGTATGAGATAGATCTGGAAGATTATTAGTGAAGCTGTCTTAAGTGGTCGAAAGAATAGTTCTACCTGAATGATAGTGTGGTGTAGATTGAGTAACATTAGCTGATTGCAGCATACAAGAGATGAGGTAATGATCTGAGATGTCATCGCTCCGTGGTAGAATTTCTATAGTATCAACATCAAATCCATATGACAGAATTAAATCTAGCATATTATTATGGTGATGAGTTGGTCCTGTCACATTTTGTCTGACTCCAAGATAGTTGAGAATATCGATAAATGCTAATCCCAATGTGTAATTTTCATTATCTATGTGAATGTTGAAGTCACCAACAGTTAAAACTCTTATCTACATTAACTACAAGATCTGATAAAAAATTAGCAAATTCACCAAGGAAATTAGAATAAGGCCCGGGTGATCTATATACTTTAGCAAGGGCATGACACCAGAGTTTTTCATTTTTTATTTATATCTGACGGTGTCACATTAAGCATTATTAGTTCAAAAGACTTAAACTTATATCCTGCCCACTGAGTAACACCAAAAACTTCACTGTAAATTGTAGCAGCACCTCCTCCTCAACCCTTCAGATGAGGCTCTTGTTTATAACAATAACCTGGGGGAGTAGATTCATTTAATATAATACATTCATCCGGTTTAAGCCAGGTTTCGGTCAAACAGAGCGCATCCAAACTATAATCTGTAGTAATTTAATTTGCAATTAGTGCTTTGGTAGAAATAGATCTAATGTTTAGTAGTCCTACCTTCATATGATGTTTATCTTTATTTTATTTTATTTTATTTTTTAAGTTTGACCTTAATTTGTTTCTAAATGATTTTTGTGAGAGTTTTGTGTTTGGTATTTCAGGGAACAGACACAGTCTCTATATGATATCGTGGTCTCTATGTGTTGTAGTTTATGTGACCTGTGTGACGTCTCAAGGCAGCTAGCAGACGTTCGGATTAACCAGTTTGTCTGCTTCCTGACCTGGGCCCCAGTTAGTCAGATACTATCATTATTAAGACTATGAGCCAAATTACTAGAGATGAGAGTAGCACCTTCCCTGGAGGGATGGAGTCTGTCTCTCTTTAGCAGGTCAGGTCTACCCCAAAAACTCTTCCAATTGTCTATAAATCCTATGCTATCCTCCGGACACCACTCAGACATCCAGCCATTTAGTGGCACTAATCTACTATAAACCTCATCACCACGATGATCAGGGAGGGGGCCAGAGCATATTACAGTGTTTGACATTGTTTTTGTAAGTTCACACACCTCTTTAACATTATCTCTAGTGATGTCCAACTGGCGAAGCCAGACATCATTAGTGCTGACATGAATAACAATTTTAGAAAATCTACGTTTAGCATTAGCCAGCACTTGTAAATATGATCTTATGTCAGACGCTCAAGCCCCAGAAATGCATTTAACAATAGTGGCTGGAGACTCTATTTCCACGTTTCTTACAATAGAATCACCAATTATTAGGGCTCTTTCAACATGATTCTCAGTGGGTGCATCACTGAGTGGGGAGAATCGATTGGAAACCCTAACAGGAATGGGAGAGTGGTGTCGCTTTGCTGAGTATGCCGCCGAGATGTCACCCAAATGCCCTTTTGCAGGGGCTGTGGAGCTGGAACCAAAGTGTGTGTTCCACGTTGTACTACCCGCATCCGAAACAGTATCTACCGGCTTCTCTTTCTCACTGACCTCCACTAGTGTTCAGATGTGTGTCTCTAACTCATTAACCTTCTCCGTCAGCTTACATTTATCACATGTTAATTCCTCACTGCTAACGGAAGAAGCTATAGTAAACATGTGACATGCAATGCAGGAAGAAATAACATGAGCAGATGCCATGACTTACCGCAATTGTTTGTTGTTGTTGGTTGTTCCTGAGCGGTGAGGGTTTGAGATCGATGTGAATCCCTCACGCAGTTGTTTGTTGTTATGGTTGTACTTGATAAGTGGTGCTTTGAGATCGATGCAATAATCCGTATAACACAGAGGAGAAAAATAGGTGTGCGCTGTAAAATGCACGATTAGTTTAATCGTGATAAAAATAGAAAGCGGATGCACGCGAAAAATGCACGCATTTGAATCGCGATAAGAGAATGAAGTGGAGGGAAACCTGATGCGCACTGAAAAATGGCAGATGCTAAGGATTAAAAGCTGAAAACAGATAGATAAGCGATGCTAAAAAAGCTAGCAGGCTACAAACACAGACTCGAGCTAGGCACCAGCAGCAACATGCAAAATACACACGGATGAAACAGTAGAAAAGCGGAAAAACCCAAAACACGTGATAAAATGACAAAGGATAAAATGATGAATGTATGAGAATAAAAATAAGCAATGCTAAGCAGGCTACAAACACTCGTGCAGCGTGCCATCGGCAACAGGAAGTCCAGTGACGAGAGCAGTGACGTCAACCAACCAACTGTGTGCAGCGACATTCATTAGTGAAATGAATTTTACACATACTCAAGAAAATAAAAAAAATGCTGCTCTCATTGTCACCAGAATTGAATGTTTTGGCTTTGTTTTGTCAAAAATTTTCTCACAGGGGAACATGGGACCCCCCTAGACAATATGGCTAAACTTAGGTTTAGGTTTCTGTGCATACCCTAACATTTAATCCTGCTGGCACCCCTGGTTGTATATCACCTAAAACATGTAAACGTATAATCAATAAATACAATCATTAAAATATAACAATAATAGTTGTACTAATGATCTTTAATAATGAGTTTATAAAACAACACAGACAATCAATTTTTCAATGTCTATGTGCTCAATAACTCATATAGAAAACCTGATTTCATAGATAAGTGTCATAAACTGCACATCTTTTAAAGACTTGAGTGAGGTATGTATTACTTTATGCCACAGTCCCTGTATTCTGTTGCTGCTGTTATTGAAAATGTCCTGGAAAAGTCCTGGAAAATTATCTCTAAAAAAGAGTGGGAACCCTGTTGATATAACCACCTAAAAATACTGTATTTATTATGCGACACAACAAAAGTGAGATGCTCTAAAAGCGTCCGTGTACATTAACATGTCCACAAGCCTTATAATAAATCTATCTCAGACAGATTGACAAATTTATTAGCTAAATGGATTTGCTGTGGACTGTAGGCCAATGATACGTTTATTTCAATAATATGGAAATAAACAATATATTTCCTTTTAAAGCCACTTTTTGTATTGTCTTATCAATGCTTTACTTGTCTGCCACAATAATGTAGTGCATTTTAGTGATCTGAATTATTATTTTTATGATAGATAATATTTATAATTATTTAAATATAACCATTTATAATTATTTAATCATTTTATATTGAATTTTTGTTATGTGAGGGACAAATATTTATATGTGCAGTGAATTGCAATTTAATTTGATTAATTAATCAGCATATCATGTAATTCATTTTATTTAATAAATTTAATTGAATGACAGCCCTAAAACAACACATTCCAGTGCAGGATCGGCACTTATTATAACACACACGAATTACATGGAAATGCCTGCTCAATAACTGGCAAGGTTTCTTCTGATTTAAACACGTACCTGATGCAAATTTCAAAAAGTGGTAGGAACAAAATTGGCCAAGGCAAAAAGTGGTGCGGACATGTCCCAACCATCCCACCCATGGTATCTGGTGTTTTTATGAAAGGAGGTCTATAGTTTATTATCATATATAGGCCTACTGAATTTTCACTTACATTCATCTTTGTGCATTCCACTGGATGATGCTCGTGGAGGTGGTGCTTCATGTTTGAGCATTTTCCCTGCCTATGCCAACACTTTTTTGTGGCAAACTGGGTAACTGTGAAACATTGATGGTGCCTTGTTGGTGTTTTTAACATACCCATAGTTTTCCAGCAACGTGGACCTCAACCGCTTTGGTGGGGGAAATAAGGTTCAGGCTCAAACGTGTCTGTGTGCTGCACTCGCAACACACGCGTGTCACCTTTAAAATTGAGTGACGGTTGAATATAAAATAAGGTCGCAATTTAGAGATTTATTGTATCACGACAAGTTTATATGATGCTATATAAATGTAGCTGATTCTGTCTTACTGGCAGAACTGATTTGGATTTTGGATTCTGAATTGATTTGGATTTAAAAATAGTTTAGAAAATAAAACTGACTTTATATTCATGCAACACCTTGAAAGAGAAGTTGTCAATGGTATGAAAACCATCTATTTTAAACCTGAGGTATATCCTGCTGAGACCCCGCATTCACAAATGTGGACATTACGTTTTGGCTTCAATGTAGGCTATGCATAATTTAATTTCATTTCATTTAAACCGACTGATCTCAGTTCAGGAGGCTCTAGGCTGTCATTAAAGGGTTAAACATTCCAAGCACCGAATCATGAGTCAAAACAACATGGCAACAAAACAACAGAGTTTGTATTTGGGAGGAAATGACTACAAAACTACATCTGGTAAGAAACATCAAGTTTTTACATTAAAACCTGTTTCAGTCAAAAGAGTAGAGTCTCTAGATTTATCCGATATGCCAATGAAACAGCACACTGTTAAACAAAATGACCATGTATGTGGACTATAGGCTCATTTTCCTTAAAAATATAATATATTCACTATGCATTATCACACTGAGAATCAATGGATGCATCCAAAAGCTGGAAAATTTTGCTTTCAGAAGCTGTGTATGAAGTTAGGATGTAAATAAGGTGCATTTCAAACTGTTCTGAGACCAGTGCAGACAGATAGCACACTGGAGGTTAAGTCATTCTCTAATTAGGGAGCAAGAGAGCAAAGGATCAACCTATAGCTTTCCTATGCAGCCAAGTGTGTTCACTCCTAACATCCTGTCAAAAGTTCAGTTTCAGATTCCAGATGATGTTTGGTCCACTCAACATGTTTGGCAGAAATGGGACAATTGTAATCAGTACATGGATTTTTCTGATTTAATGTAAACATGAATAACCAACACTCCTGGTAACATAATGAACAATTTGATAAAAAATCAAATTAAAAAAATCTGACTTTTATAGCTTGGATTATTTAAAATGTCATAATTTAGTCCCACTGTCCACATATGTGGACATCAGTTTAAATTTTTCTTTTTGTTTGCATGTTTATTAGGGGCTACTAGTTGCAAATCAGAAAAATAAATGGAAAATTCACACAGCAGTCAAACTTGGGTCTCAGGAGGATATCGTGAAACCGTAAAACCATTACATCCCTAACATATAGTACACACATGCGCACTTTCATAGTCCCATGGGATTATACTGTATTTGGTCACTTGTCAAATGGACAAAGACTGGTTTTACTGATGTTTTAGTGCTTTAGTGTAGGATTAGGGGCATGCCATTGATGGCACATTAATTGTGAACTTTGTTTACATGCATTGGTGAAAGCCACCTTACAACTCTCTATAGGATGGTATTTACAGATTTGTGTCAGCATGGTCCTTCTATTTATTTATTTTTCTTAACATTTGCCTGTACATGCCCATTAAAAAAGGTGATTACAAGTTCTATCTCAATCAGAAAGAGAGGATCTGATGTATAGCATTTGTTAAGCTGTTGCTTTATGTAATGACACCTAATTTGAATGCACATGGAAATGGGTCGGAGAAGTTTCCTCCATTCTTCTAAGCACAATAAGGTTTGCCTCACCCATTCCTAATATATATATTAATCTGGCACTCAGCAATTTGAAAAAGGGATTGTTGTATCATGTAATGAGCTGTTCATAGAGAGAAAGGAATGAGACAAGCATTGGTCACCATGGCAATTCTTCAAACAATGTTTAAAGCTACATTTGATCATTTATATTGGCCTGTAATTTATTTTACATGACTCCATCACCAAAAGACATTTTTTATGCATAATTAGTTATCTGTCTTTTAGTATCTCCAAAATGTGCACATACAGTGCTATTCTAAAATGCACTAGTATATCATGTTAAGTTATAAATTATGCAGCAGTGAAATTAATTAATTTTATATGTCCCCCACACCTCCTTAATTCTTGGCAGTATTTTACATTTCACTGTCAGCAGTTACTGATGCACTTCCTAACAATGACATATCACATCTTTATTTCTTTAAGATGGGCCAGTGTGGAAATCACTTAGTACTCAAAAAAGGAGCCATTTTATGTGTGGACCATGGTAATGTACTCATTACTAATGGATTTTGAAATCATCCATTTTCGTACATAACAGATTAACTATTACTAAAACAGTGCACTTTTTGGCCTACAGAACATGATTTTTACCTGTTTTGTTGACAGCTATGGCAGAAAGTAGTAAGAAAATCATTATATTTAATAATCAAAAGAATAAAAATTAAATAAGACTGCTATGATTGTCTCTTTCTGTTGCACATAAATAAATGTTAAAATTATGCCTGTAGGACTGAATTCAATCATTCAGACTTTAACTAAAAGTAGAATGAGGTGATGAGAGCTACTGTAACACCATTGTCAGTCTTTAATTGACACATGTATTGAACAAACTGGAGAGGTCTCATTAATCCTATGAAGAAAGTGACTTATCACAACGCAAGACATCTCAGATCAATCAAGTTCACTTGAACACCACCGACAAAAGTAATTTTCTCACCAGTTTTGACCACTAGTTTTAAGCAGCCACCACCTGGGTGCTCAACCAGAGACAGAAAACATACTGAACAGGTTTCTAAAAGTATCTTATTTTTCTTTTCTGGTAAGTCATTACATTTGCAGTTCAGCCTGTGTAAAATGTCAAATAAATATATGAATAATATTTTTTAATAGATTGTAGAATACATTGTTATCTTACAACAGTATATTATTCTCTTTACACAAATTTCATTATTCATTACAAATTAGCTTTAATGACTTCAACCTAAGTGTATATAAACTTCTGACTTCAACTATATATATATATATATATATATATATATATATATATATATATATATATATATATACCACTCATATGATAAGATTTCATATTAGCAAAATATAGTTTTGGCAAGTCGTTTAGGACATCTACTTTGAGCATAACATGAGTAATTTTTCTAACAATTGTTTACAGACAGATTGTTTCACTTTTAATTGACTATATCACAATTCCAGTGAGTCAGCAATGTACTTACACTAAGTTAACTGTGCCTTTAAACAGCTTGGAAATTTCCAGAAAATGATGTCAAGCCTTTACGTAATTAGCCAATTAGCTTCTGATAGGCTAATTGGAGTCAATTGGAGGTGTACCTGTGGATGTATTTTAAGGCCTACCTTCAAACTCAGTGCCTCTTTGCTTGACATCATGGGAAAATCAAAAGAAATCAGCCAAGAAATTGTGGACCTCCACAAGTCTGGTTCATCCTTGGGAGCAATTTCCAAATGCCTGAAGGTACCACGTTCATCTGTACAAACAATAGTACTCAAGTATAAACACCATGGGACCACGCAGCCATCATACCGCTCAGGAAGGAGACACATTCTGTCTCCTAGAGATGAATGTGGTTTGGTGCGAAAAGTGCAAATCAATCCCAGAACAACAGCAAAGGAAGGTGCTGGTGGAAATAGGTAGAGAAGTATCTATATCCACAGTAAAACGAGCCCTATATTGATACAACCTGAAAGGCTGCTCAGCAAGTAAGAAGCCACTGCTCCAAACCCACCATAAAAAAACCAGACTATAGTTTGCAAGTGCACATGGGGACAAATATCTTTTATCATTTTGGAGAAATGTCCTCTGGTCTTATGAAACAAAAAATGAACTGTTTGGTCATAATGACCATCATTATGTTTGGAGGAAAAATGGTGAGGCTTGCAAGCCAAAGAACACCATCCCAACCGTGAAGCAGGGGGGTGGCAGCTTCATGTTTTTGAGGTGCTTAGCTGCAGGAGGGACTGGAGGGACTTAATGAGGAAGGAAAATGATGTGGATATATTGAAACAACATCTCAAGACATCAGCCAGGAAGTTAAAGCTTGGTCACAAATGGGTCTTCCAAATGGACAGTAACCCCAAGCATACCTCAAAGTTGTGGCGAAATAGCTTAAGGACAACAAAGACAAGGTATTGGAGTGGCCATCACAAAGACCTGACCTCAATCCGATAGAAAATTTGTGGGCAGAACTGAAAAAGCATGTGCGAGCAAGGAGGCCTACAAACCTGACTCAGTTACACCAGTTCTGTCTGGAGGAATGGGCCAAAATTCAGGCAACTTTCTGTGAGAAGCTTGTGGAAGACTACCCAAAATGTTTTACCCAAGTTGTTTTACCCAACAATTTAAAGGCAATGTTACCAAATACTAACTAAGTGTATATAAACTTCTAACCCACTGGGAATGTGATGAAAGAAATAAAAGCTTAAATAAATCATTCTCTCTACTGTTATTCTGACATTTAACATTCTTAAAATAAAGTAGTGATCCTAACTGACCTAAGACAGGGAATGTTTTCTACTATTAAATGTCAGGAATTGTGAGAAACTGAATATATATATGTGTGTGTATATATATATATATATATATATATATATATATATATATATATATATATATATATATATATTATATTTGTAATTCCATAATAAAGGAAACACTGTAGTTAAAAAATTGGAACATAGCAAGAATAGGGAAACTACAGCATTATATATTGTAATTACATATAAAACATTAAAGTAAATGATTAAATAACACAGCATTTAAAAAGGTACAGTAACTAAGGATCTTAGGAGTAATAGTCGGCACTTCCATTATATGTGCCCCACTGTAACCCAGGGTTTTGTTTTGTTTGTTTTTTAAAGAAAATTAGGGACAAGTCGAAATTATTTTTTGTGGTAATCAACATTATGCCACAGATACTGTCAACTGAGCTTAACTTGTACTGAACCCAGAATATTCTTTTAATGGACATGGTCTAAATACAAGTTAAAGGCCCGAAGTCATCACATCCAATACTTTGCAAAATGTCCTTTAACTGTGTGGCCATTCAGTTATTCATGTTCAATGTTATGACCAATTATCGCTGGGTAACCTGGTAACTTCATGGTATGCACAAGGATAGCAGAATGGGACTGTTTACATGGAGCAAACTCCACTTACAGGAATTATGTCAGTAACGCTTAACCAGACGTTCATTCACCTAGAGAAGCATTACCACTTCAGAAAGGACAATTTAGACTGTTATACAGCTCAAATAATAAACTGTTTTCCCTCAATATTTAATGCAAGTGCTTTAACGAAATCTCCACAGTTCTGCTTTTAAACCTTCTGGAACGCTGGTCTGATTTGCTTTCTTTGTAAGTGCATTACTGTAGCTGTAATATTTGCTTTAAAAAAAATAGGGATGAGTCAAAATTAGTATAATTGACATTATGCCACAAAAGCTGTCGACTGAGTTTTACTTGTTTTGAAAATGGAGCATCCCTTTAAACTGCTCTCTGAGACACATAGTGATAGCATCTTTCAGGTACTACCAGATGGAAAAACCGGTGTGACTAATTATGGTATATTTTCCTTTAATTATTATCATTTATAACCGCCAAAAGGAAAACATCAGCAAAGCTTTGCAGAGTGGGAACAATGCCAAAATTCCAAATGAACACTTAGGATGGCTTAGACTCTGCACCTAAACTAGACTTTTCTGATGCCAGTGCGCAGCTACATTGTCGTGGGGAATCGGTGCATTTTTCAAGGCGGCTGTTATGGTACTGCCATGCTGTAATACAATAGTGCTATATTTTATATCCCCTTAGAGATTTTTTAGTGCTTCTTTATTCAAGAATAATGATAAAAGGTGTTCAAAGTTTAGCAGCATTTGCAACAATAGCACCTTTCAATTAAACATTTTCCAGTGAATAATACTGCAACTAAATAAGCCAACAGTTATGATCCAAATCTACAACTACAAACAGGCATTTAATAGACCACAGTGGTAAAACTTTAACTTGTAAACAACATTTAAAAAAATCAATGTAGTTACTCAAAACAAACTTGGGTTCTCCACAACAATTAAAGGTCCAAAACATGCACCTCTTTTTTTTTTCTTCCACAGCACATGATGATACATGTACAATAATCCCTTAGTAAACAGGTAATTCACATGATCATTTCAAAAATTTTTAGTTACTGTTTATCACTGCTCTAGTGTTCAGACGTATGTGCTAATAATGACAGGACTAAGGGCTTGCCATCACTTAACCAGGGTTATGCACGCATATACATGTTCCTCTGAGACGCTAAAATGGGTGAACGTGTCTTGATGAGATATTTTCCTGAAAATATTGTTCTTATATCTTGCTTACTATTCTCATTTATTCATATCACACATATTTTGGCTTTATTTATACAATTTAATGTTTTTTTTTTTTTTTGTATTTTTCTTTTATTTATTTTTTTTGTATGGGGGATTAAGTGCTTTCTTTTTCTTTTTATATGTTTCTCTCTTGTTCTTGCTCTTTTTTTAATAAATAAGAGATGTTGTCTTTGATGGCTGCTCACCAAAGAAGGAGCTGTCTTCAGCAGTAACCTCTACACACAGTCTGGAACATGACACATGTCAGGCTATGATAAATGGTGCAGAGTCCCAGTAATTTCACCAGGAATGCCCTTGAGATGCCCAAGACCCAGATCGGAAATGTTATTGTTGAATTAAACCATAGAAAAAAATCGCCCCACCACCAACATGAACAAAAACACCACAGAGAAAAATAGATAAATAAACAAAAGGAAAGGAGAAAAGTAATAAACTTTTTTCCTCTCCTATGCGTATAGACTGTATGTACAAGTCACACTAGTGTATTCGTCCAAATTTTCTGCACACTGCGGTTATATTATTTTGTTATATTCAGTGCATGTTCAAATCAGCACTCTCATACTTGATGGAACACACACGAATAGTCTGCTTTTTTCAAATATGTCTGTTGTACAGATTTTCTCCAGAAGTTCATCTGGGGAACATGAACTCTTCTACCCTGAAGAAATTACATAAAACTTCTTCCAGCTGTATTGTACTATTTCCCCACTTTTTAATTAGAATTAAACACTTGCAAACCTCACTGATTGCACTGCTGTGAAATTACATTATGAAGCTCACAATGCTCAAGCTTACTTAAAAAAAAAAAAAAAAAAAAAACTCAGCCAAGCCAGAAAAAGAACAGAAACAATCACCAGAGTGGACCAGTTTTACAGTACTAACCTTTCTATTCCATTTGCAGCTATTTGGCTGGCAATTACTCCAAAAACTAATGCTTAGCACCCCTCTCTTGTTGTCCTTTCCATCCTTTGACAAATAGGGCGTCTGGGCCTTTTAATTGGAATGGAAGGCATTGCAGATCTATTAGGGCAGGGCTGGAAAAACGGATGAGGCAGTCAGTGAGCTCGGCAGGGAGTGGCGGAGCGAGGTCCCTCATCGCCCAGCTCCATCCATAACGGCCCGCGCATGCCACATGCTTACGCTGTCAGATGTGCAGTGCCATGCCAGCTCCCAAGGGTGGAACACAGGTTCCCTGGCCAATGCACAGTTTCAACCTCACATTGGCACTGCTTGGCTTTTCCCAATTTAGAACACCTTCAGCACTACAAGGACTCAACTGCAGTGCTATGCACTCAAAAAATGTCATACCTTAGTCATTACCCTTACTTAATTGAATTTGAGAAAGTTTTTTTTTTTTTTTTTTTTTTTTTACAAGCAATTTAATATAATTCATTCAAATTAAAACATTGTTTAATTGAGTCAACATAATTTAGTTGGATTAGGTCAGATCAATTCAATATAGTTAGTTTAACTCAACTGTATTAGATTCATCTAAATATATATATATTTTTATGTTAGTCCAACTTAATTTTATTAATTTACAAATGTTTATTTAATTAATTGTCTTATGTTGGTCTAAATTATTATTGTTATTATTTTTAATCATTAGTATATGCCATGTGAGCAACTTTAAGGGCAGTGAGACTGTTGTACTGTCAGTTTGATAGCAACTGCTTAAAGAGCAGCATTCAAATCAAACATCACTTGAAAGGACAAGTCCATCCTCAACCAAAGCACAACCACCAGTCTTCACCACAATGGTAACCCCCCAAACTCCAGCCAAACAATCACTACTTTTAAAAAAAATGATAAAACAGAACAGTAAACATTAACAAAACTCATCCTGTACTTACCTTGCTAAAAAATGCATAAAATAACACTTAGTTTCAACATTTGTTCACACCATCCAGTCCCCTGCAAAGCATGCTGGGAAATGGAAATCTCCTGCCCATTTTCATCAATGCTACAAAAAATTCATGTAGACCTTACTCAAATGGATTAAGTAAACTTTAATTTGACAAATTTAATTGAATTTAATGTAATGAATTTAAGACAAATGTTCTAGAATTGTGTTGCTTTAGTTAATTTTAATTAAGTAAAGTGAACAACCTGCAAAAATCCTTTTATTTTTATTTTCTTTTTCATTTTTTTTTTTTTTTTGGAGTGTGGGGGAGCCTTTCATCCCTGAAAACGGGAGCTTCTGGTCATCACAATGGCAATAAATGAGATCTATATTTGAGCAGCATATTGTATCTTTGCAGTGGGATCTATTAGATGGTTATTTAGATTATGTTTTAAAGTAAACAAAATTTAAAGTAAAAAAAAAAGAAAGAAAAAAACACTCTAATTGCAAGCTATTTATTTCATAAATGGGATTTTATGCAATGTAAAATTTAAGTGAATTCTTTAACATGCTCTGTCAAAAAAAAAAAAAAAGTTTGCAGTTTGTAGTAACTGAAAAATATAAATGCAAAAATAAAATAATGCACAATTAAACTAAAGATAAAACACAACTAAACTAAAGATAAAGAAACCAATCTATTTTCTATTTGTTTTTCGTTATTAAGGGAATGTGTTCTTCATTCATGGCTTTTCAACATCCTCATTAAGTCTGCTCTCATTGTAAGAGCACTACATTTTAATTGGTGGACACTTACTGCATTAAACTGCCATTTATTTTCAAACTGAGTGCTTTCCCATCCACTCATAAAGTGCTGCCTGCAAACTTTTAAATGATCATCTTTCAACAATTAATGGACTCATTGTGGGCTGCTGAGAGGATAGAGTTACGCACATTAATCTAGCCTGCTAGATAATCGTACAAAGTTCAGTACCATGACACTTGACAGAATAGTTGCAATTTGTAAGCTTTGCACTGCTAGAATTTCATGAGGTGGAACTAACGTTAAAAGTTTTGACACAACTAATTTGATTACTCACCTTAAAGGGATGGTTCACCCAAAAATAAAAATTATCTCATCATTTACTCACCTTCATGCCATTCCAGATGTGTATGACTTTCTTTCTTCTGCTGAACACTAACAAAGATTTTTTAGAAGAAATTCTCAGCTCACAATGCAAGTGAACGGTTGCCAGGACTTATAAAAAGCATATAAAGGTAGTATAAAAGTAATACAAATGACAGTGGTTAAATCCATATCTTCAGAAGTGATATGATAGGTGTAGGTGTGAAACAGATCAATATTTAAGTCATTTTGTATTATAAATTCTCCTCCCTGCCCAGTAGGTGGCGATATGCACAATGAATGTGAATCGCCAAAAACAAAAGAAGAATGTGAGAGTGAAAGTGGAGATTTATAGCAAAAATGACTTAAATATTGAGCTGTTTCTCACCCACACCTATCATATCGTTTCATAAAACAGATTAAACTACTGGAGTCATATGGATTACTTTTATGTTGCCTTGATAGCTTTTTGGACCTTCAAAGTTCTGACCACCATTTACTTGCATTGTATGGACTTACAGAGCTAAGATATTCTTCTCAGCAGCAGAAGCTCAGCAGAAGAAAGAAACTCATACACATCTTTGATGGCATGAGGATAAATAAATAATGAGTAAATAATGAGGGAATTTTCATTTTTGGGTGAACTATCCCTTTAAAGCTTGACATAGCAAGGAATATGACAAGTTTGTTAAAGCTAAGGCTGCTTGAGCTAAAAATGTACAAGCTTCATCATTCAGTTACTATGAGTTAAGAACTATTAAAAATTACAAGAAATCTTGACAATTTATTGTGAGCCTAACAAGAGGCTATTCAGAATTCAGTTAATGTGAGTTTAGAATGTAAATGTGAGTTAATAATATGCTTTTTATTTCAGTATTTTGTTTATGAGACCATTTACTCTGAAACATGGAAGACATGTAGAGACAGAGAATAAAGTTATTATTTAAATGTATTTTGAATATATGTAATTAATTATCAGTCATTTGAAACAAAGGAGCATGAAAAAGTAGAACCACTAAACTATCTGTATACGTATTGGCAGATGTTGTTATAAATAATTGGTATCGGCACACAAATTTTGTATTGGTGCATCCCTGTTGTTAATATGATATAGGCTGAATGGGAAAATTGACAATTTTGTAAATGCAAAAACAACAGCAGAAGTGTGTTTACCAGCCTAACACAGAATAAGCACTGGGCTTAATATTGTATTAGGCTGCACAGTACACACATTTGTGATGATTAGTTTTGGTGTGTCTTTTGAAAAACTCAATAGGCTTTATTTATATTGTGAGTGTTTCTAAATGTCTCTTGAATTTCGATAGTTTCATGCTCTTGGCAGCTAATAATTCACCGCACAAAACACATTATGGTTGGCACAAACCATGTTTATCCTTTCTGCAAGTTAACCAATATTTAATGTGGTCTTGTTCTGGGTCATATTTTCTTTTACCTTGTATAGTTGTATTTTTTATTTTTATTTTGTATTTAGTTTTTTTATGATTTTGTGAAAGAGGACGTCACACAACCTGTCCATGTTGGCTTCAGCCTAATTTGGCCAGTGTCTACCAAGTGACAGATGAATTTGTGCCAAACTACTGTAGAGCTTGATTGGATGCACTGCCTTTGCCGTCAAAAAGTACTGGAAGTGTTTTCTCCTCCCTTTTAAATATGGACAACCTATTTATTTTGCTTTCATAAATATGCACAATTTTATGGTTAAATTATATTATTTGAATTTATCCTTATTTTTAGACATTTAGATCCATTAGACCTGTGATCCATTTTTTGGGTCACAACCCACTTGACAACCACTGCACTAATGTGTCTGTTGCTGGTGAGATAATTTGCCTTTCGATATATTCTGTGTCCCTGTGGTTAACAGCTCATCATGATGACCAGCCATGGGAGGTTGGAGATGGTGGGCTGCTTTGTAGTTCATCCCATTGGCACTCATTTGGACCTCTGTACTGATCAATAGATGACAAGTGATCAATGACTAGTGTTTAATGCTGTAGTTGTTGTGTTCAAGCTCACATAACTCTTAACAGCCTGTCTTTGTTTTTGGCCAAGATCTGAAGCTGGTCAAAGACGTCTTTGGTGAAAGAACCAAAATAAATCCCCTTTCTTCGCTATGCCGTTCAGCTGGCTGCCTTCAATTTTATACCTGCAAAGTTTCAATCTTGCCTTCTCTCACCTCCTTTAACATTTTGCTTCCCCCAGCCTCCTCTGCCTGCCTTTTCTCTCTTTTCAGGATTACTCTTAGAGACTGCTCTTTTGCTGTTATTTTCAACCCTGGGTGGACTGGGGCTTTGGTATGTGTTCTGGAAATACTTCAAAGAAAAGCAAAAAGGCAGCAATTTTCTGCTTGAATATCCCTCTGACTAAATCCATTGATCATCCTTGGGGTTCTTGAGAGAGAGGGAGTGAGATGGAGTGGCGTGTTTTATCCTCTAATAACTCCTACCTTCACCCCTTCCTGCCTTGCCATTGTTGTGTTGTTGTTGGTCGCACCTCTGCTCTATTCCTTAGAGAGCCAGTGAGATTGAAGTTATTTTATGCTTCAGCTCCCCGGGCCCCAATATGAAAACTCTGCGTGTCAGTTTTCGCATGCCGCTGTCATATGGCAAGGAGTGGGCTTTTCTTTTCCTTTCCAACCCTATTTCTTCAGAAGCAATCTGGAGGAGGATTCATCAGAATGTGACATTTAGGTCAAGTTAAAGAGAGCCAACTTGGATTTCAGAGGTGGTATTGCAATGGTCATAGAAAATACTTGGAACAATATTTACCTGCTCCAAATCCAGCATTGTATTCCCTCTCTTTTGACCTCATTTGGCAATAGGACTCTTCTGTTTACTTATCCTAGCCTTAATCAAGTTCCAGCCGCCATCATCCACATCGCTGGTGAATAGCACACTAGAAATGTGAAAACATGTTATAAACAGAGTATTAAAAGTTCCAAAGGTCACCATTGCCATAGATCTATATATTTCAAATGAATGGATGTCGAAATTCCTGTAATACCTTGGAAACAGATGGGAGGAGAGCTTCACTTGGCCAAGCTCTGAGCGCGGTTACGAAGTGACATGAAATGACACATAAGTAATCTGCATCCGCAGTGTTGACAAATGAACATGAGGGAATGCACAGGACCCCTCCAGCACCCTTCTTTTCACAGAAATAACCGCCGTCACAAATGATTGAGATTACAAGATTAGCACCCTTGTTCTCTTCCAGTGAGCTATGAAAACACTACGGTGCCTGAAAACATGATGTTTTTGAGTGTTTCAAGGTTACCTCAGTTATCTCTTGTCTTACTAGCTAAGCCTTGACAAGCTGGAATGAAGGGTGTATGGGGGGTTTATATGAGAAGTGGGGATGAAGGGGTCAGACAGTTGCCAGGGTCATAAGTCAGTCCTTGCCGGGTTGGGATGCTGGCACTGGCAGCTCTCAGACACCTCTCCTCACCTGCCAGCATGCATGCTCTCCAGCAGACTCCGTAAACGGCAGTTAATTGGGAGGTGATGACAGACAAGCCAATTTGCAATGCTTTGGAGACGACCCATTCCCTCTGGCTCTGAAGCTCAACAGAGCCCTGCCCTACGCCAGATCACCTTGTAGAACAACTCTGGCCCCGAGCCTCATCTCATACAGTAAGTCAGGATAACCACAAAGAAAATACAACAACATGAGAGTTAATAAATGGGGGGGGGGGGGGCGGGAGGTGACTATACCTTTAATGATTGGAATCAGCTTCTCCGGATTTGCTATTTTTCTTAAAACTGTTTTGTGAATTTGTGTGCTACGTCTGTGAAGTGACGTATATACCACGATAAGGTGTGTTTACAAGACGTTTTAATTGCAAGAATCAATTAATTGTGTGCATGCTTGAAAGTAGATTTTTCATTCAGGTACACATACGAAAGTAACATGCATGCTGACTGTCATGACAATGGCTCTGACATTTATTTTATTACAGACTTCTGACCACATAAGTGGAAGAATGCCGATGTTCCAGAACCATTAACGGAACCAAACGTTATGAAAATCATTCAGTTGCTGTATATATATATATATATATAAAAAGTTCTGAATGAGATGAACAAAATCTCATGCAGATTAAGTCATTTCACATTAATCTGTTTTGCATTCACCTCAATTTTGCCACCTCATCCTAATGAGCTTGTCATGGTTTTAAATTGATGGAGGTTGCCCCTGCTCTCAGAGCTTGCTGTGTTTATGAGCTGAATACTCCAATAGAAAGGATCAATACCCTCCAACCGTGTCTTATAAAATACCTAAGAGTAATTAAGCGTGAGCACCGGAGCGCTTCCACTGAAATGTTAATGATAGAGCTGAAGAGTATAGTATTACAGGCCATAGGAGTTTACGCATAGGTGTCTTAAAACCTAGCGTTTTAATAAGCTTTTATGCTACATTCAACACTGTGAGATATCATAAATAGGATTTGTTGCAAACTTCTAATCATATCAAGCTAACTAAGCTACACGGATAGTTCCGAAATTCTGAATGGATTAACTTTTGGACAGAATTTTTGAAGCTGTTGTAAAATAATTATAAACATACACCTGTGACCGCACATTCTAGATTATCGCAGAAAGTTCCTACTGTATGTTGCTTGACAACCACAAATATATAGCCTGTAGTTGGGTTAATGAACTATATTTCTTGGCATAAAAGTTGTTTATTCCAATAATTGCTGTATAAATAATAAATGTAACTGTTTATTGAAAATTGGTTTCTTTTATAATATTGCACTTGCTGCTGTTTTATAAAAGCAATGATCCACTCAAGTCCTTGAATTACAGTGTTTTTACCATGGATAAAGAGTTTAAGGCACTCTTACCTATGGTAGAAATGCAGAGTGAATCATTGCTTATTACTTTATTAAATAATAATCAACACTAGCTCTTTAATTACATTTCAAGGTTTTGTTATTGTCCTGGTATCTTTGAGACTTAAATAACTGATTCTGTGAGCCATACAGAATTACACAGGAAACAAAGTGCTGCAGTTGTGTTAAACCACCCAACCTCCCAGCCTGTGGGCTGATCAGTTGTGGTTAGCATGGATATTCACAGTCCAATGTATCATCCTCTTGCTTCATGGTTGAACCCATCCGCCAACTTTCCCCCTTTTCAAATCTGAGCACATTTAGCCATATAAATCTCATAGAGCATTTACGCTACACTAATAACTTTCTTTCTCCACTGCTTGATTGCTGAAGCTTGAGCCTTGACACTTGTGATGCACTCTGCCAAGAACATTAAGTATACAAAAGTGATAAAGCTTCAATTTGCTAGACCATTAGACTAATTACTGCAATAATTAAGTAACTACTTGATTAGAACTAATGGGTACCTAATTATCCAGGAAGGAAGGATCAGGTGGTAATTAATAGAGTCAAGCTGATGTCTTATGACTTACCGTCCCTGGTTACCAGACATTAGGGAGTGAGAATGGTAAAAACAAACATCACCACTCCAGTGTTTGATTAGACCCCTGTAGCAAACAACCTATTTATGTGGCTTTGTGTGGAGTGTGGGTGAAATGACAGGTAAATGGCATTTACTGATGATTGTGTCCATTGTAAATTCGCTCCTCCTAATGTTCCGTGCTTGTGACTTGAAGTTCAGGCATTAATGATGACTAGATTAAATGTAAACTTGGATTCATGTGCAGCCCTTGTGTTCTCTTGAGATGTGCCTTAGTGTCCTATCGTAACTACTATATTCATCAGATGTGGCGACCTTTCAGTAAGGTCGCTTGCATATACAAACTAGCATCTTGACTTTGTCATAAACACAAACTCTTTACTTGACAATGACACTGAGAATTCTCTACTTTCAAGTTTTCAATAAAAAATACCTTCTGAATTGAATGAATAATTAAATTTGTGCTTTAATCTCATGATTCAGACATTTAAGACATCTCAAACATAGAAAGAGATGGATGAGGAAAAATCTAAAATTTATGGAATTACAGAATTAGCATAAAGGATATTATCTAAACATATAAGACATAAAGCAAGGGTATTGAAAAGGTCATTAAAATTTAAGTGGATTGGATACAAAACCTTAGACATGATCCATCAATCAATCAATTCGTCTGTTATTCAATGTATAATTGTAATAAGATGGGCTTCCACCATGGCCTCTCACCATATGTAATATGCATGACTATGAATGCAAGCAAAAGTGAAACCTGAAGCTTTTTGATGTATAGGACCTTTATTAATGTTTGAATAATATGTGCCTAGAGGGAGGGCTATAAATTAGAATTGAGCATTGAGATATAAATTTTTATGAGGAACCCTTGTACATATCGATTTTGTATTTAAAAAAAAAAATGAAAGGATTGCCTTGATTCTGATTAAGCTTTCTATTGTGTGGAATCCTAAATTTATGAAAACACATAGAGCTAGCAGCTGAGGAGGGAAGAGTCAATTCTTGAAGTGCTGACTTCTGCACATTACACTGACAAGTCCCCCATTATTTACATCTGTTATAAATTACACAAAGTTCAGTAAACAAGGGGCTGTTATTAATGTTACATCAAAATCCATTTACTGTATATGAGATGAAAGCAGGGATGGACTGGCCATAGGGAGCACCAGTACTTTTTCCAGTGGGATGTGGACTTGACAAGTGGGCAGCTGTTGATACCTAGATATTTAGGTTTAGAAATTGAAATACAATAAATACATTCATGATTTGATACCGTTAATATACAAAGATTTTAAAAGGAAAAAATAAAAGGACTGACAGTGTCAGCCCGACCCAGTCCTGGCATAGGCAAAGAATACAATGTTCTCTAGGGAACATTCACAGCAGTTTTACAAGATTGTGCAACTTTTAAGTTTTGCCCATTCCTCTCATATAAAGGGGTCATGTGATGAGGAATAAAAAATCTTCTTGATATTTTGACATATAAGAGGTCACTGTACTATAAAAACATACTGTAAGTTTCAGAAGTCAAAGCTTCCTCTGCAGTCCAGAAAGATAATTTATTGTTTCCATTCAGCAAAAAACTACTAGTTTTGAAATCAGCTACTTTATGACGTCACCGTGGAGTGTCATTTTAATAGCCCTGCCTCAACAACATATGTAATCTTCACAGTGAGTTCACAGACAGAGAAGCTGGGGTATTGCAACACTGAAATTGGTAATATTGTAAATGTAGTTTGCTTTTAACTAGCAACAAGAGTCAAGTAATGTCCCTAGACGTTGTTGTGTTCCTGGTTGTGGAAAAACTGCATCTCTGCATAGCCTTATGAAGGATCCCAATGTTATGAATGAGTGGATAATTCAAACAAAATTCCTGAACGCATCAATGTGGGATTATATGTTTGAATTGTTTGGATTCATGGATGTATTCTTTTGAGAACCAAGGATTCAGGGTTTGCAAAGAAACTTGTATTGAAATATGTAGCAGTGGCAACAATATTGGACATGACAGTAATGTCGTGAGTAACAAGTGTAATTATAATTTTTCATATTTTCATTTGTTTGATACTGTATGTAGCAGTGGCAACAATATGGGTATAACAGTAATGCCGGTGAGTAACAAATATAATTGTAGGCTAATGTTTCATCTGCCTGTGTTTTAAATATTCAGAATTGTATATTTACAATATACAGCTGTTTTTTTGCTAAATAAACTATGATCATCTCTCCAATGGGAAGCGGATCATGCTTATTACATTGTTACTTACCAAAGAAATACATAGCACATAACGAAAAACAGTGGTGAAATACATTATAAAAAGGCTGCCTGCTTTCTCATCTGTCTCCTGTTAGCAATGACGTTCTGCAGTTTGACTGAAATGAATGCCCATTTTCCCGTATATAGGTGGTAAATTTTTCGAGGGAGACCCCCTCCCCCAGTCGACTGGAGAATCATTCGAGGGAGATTCCCCACCCTGCTAAAATCTCATATTTCCTGACACAGGATGCGTATGGAGAGCAGACAGGGGAATCCCCGGGCTAACTGTCCTTTATAAAACTCTAGCTGCAGCTGGACACACATTTATTAACCCTTCACATTCACAGATTGTGTTCATCTGGACTATTTGCGCTGTTAATATAGCATTATTTTATCTCCAAATCTTTATTGGTGAGAAACAATGTGACAATTTTGTTCAGGTTTTTATTGTTTTATTTTAAACAACTGTTGTAGTTTGATTGTTATCCTTATCGCTTGTATCCTTATCGCTTATATCGCTTGCAAGTTTTCATTCTTTCATTCTTGGAAAATACAGTTGCACACTTGTAATGTCAGGAAGACGTTTGCTCCGCAATGATGTTGGCCAATCGTAACAGTGGCCGTGTCTTAAAGCAGCAGTACACAGAAACAGAGCGTTTCAGACAGAGGGCCTGAAACAGGGTGAAAAAAAGGTAATGTCATACTACATTATGACTTTAATATAATATAGATTTAATATAATTAACTTGAACATTTTAAGTGAACCTCAAGGAAGAATAAAAAAAAAAAAGAAAAAAATGCATGACACGACCCCTTTAAAATAAATTGTGTGCTAGCAGGTAACTTTTTCAGAGCAGCTCCTTATGCAATACATCCCATTTCTGCTGCTATCTGTCTGCACTAAGGATGGGAACGATTCTCTAAAACAGTCCATTGACAGTTGACTTTTAACACTTTTGAGGAAGAATTGTTTGGAAATAAGACATAAAACTTCTGCACATTGTGTGGCCTCCGCAGCCTGTTACTAAATTATTAGATAATTTCATATTTTAACAGATCAGATTTTTGCAAAAGGTGTGTTTTATTTATTTATTTATTTATTTTTTTATTATTATTTTTTTTTTATAAAATACCACTAATTACAACAAAACTCATAATGTGTATCTTTAACTACAAATTGTTATTTCAACAACCATCCAGTAAGCTCCCAAGCCTTAAGTACAGATCACAAAGTAACAGTTCTTGGTTCATTTCGAGTCAGACATGTTGGACAAGTCATTCATTCGGGAGGTAGCACTGTATGTTTTGCGCAGTATATTCAAAAGAACCAGCTCATAAGAGTTTTTCATTTGGAAATCAAAGTACACTTTCGTGCTGCAGATTGACTGAAGAAAGCGGAGAAACAGTATACTATTTGCAAACATTCTGCACATTTAAATATGAGGACGCTACAATTAAAACCTTAAAAATGTGTTATCAATGACTTTTTGCTTCATTCTTTCAGAAGTTACGGCTAGTAAAAGAAGCTGTTGTTTTAACCACTCAATGATGATTTAAAAAGTTATATACTGTATATGCAGTAGATAATGTTTAATTTGTCTTGTTTACATTGTGAATTCATGACACTAATGCGCTAACATGCTACACCGATTACACTGTTATTGTAATTTATGATGACTTTGATACTACTGCAAAGACAGATGTATAAAAGAGTGTTAATGTTCATAATACAGACAAAAGAATGGTGAAAGAGGCATATCTTACTTTGGACCAATGTGTGAATGGCTTTCACTGCAGATGGTACGAGTGAATGCGCACTTGAGTAGATTTGAATCCTTTTGTAGACTAATTAAACAAACAAACAAAAAATTTGCATGACATTTTCTTGGAAAACATCTCTATGCGAATGATCGTACTGATGTAAGTACAGTAGTATAATAACTGCACCAATGACATTGACCAATGGCAGTAAGAAGGTGTTTAGCAACCGATAAGAAGTTTTCCTAAAAGTTCGTCCAGACGAGCTGTTACGAACCACCGAAACGAATGCAAAAACACCTAGATTTTAGCCAGGTTTTGTTCTAATTGACATCAAACATGTTTCTTTCATAAATCAGCACGCTGTATGTTTTACGCTGCTGATTCAGTAGCGATGTTGCAGCGCCATTGAATGGTCATGCAGGAAACACTATTTTAGCAAATTGTCTGTGTCATGCAAATCATGCGATTCTGGTATTGTTTTTTTTTTTGTTGTTTTTTTATGTCTCACCTGAAGTCAAACATGCGGGGAATTAATGTTCAGTACAATCTTGTAAAGTACAGTAAAGTTAATCATTTCTGTGAAATCACAAAACAAATGTAATTCAAAGGGCCACGATACCATTTTTTTTTTTTTAAACGATATAATTGTTTAATTATGCAGTATTTGTTAATGGGACTCTTTGATTGCACTGCATTACATATTCCTCTCAACCACCTTAACGTAGAGCATTATTAGAGATTGAATTATTATTCTGCTTGAATGTATTCAGCAATGTAGCAATGGCTATTTCAGACATACCAAAATACAGTGAAAATCAATTTATATACTGTATACAGTATATCAATGATGCAGCAGGCAACAGTTTGTTTTAAGCCGACACAAGTCCCAGACTGTTTATTTATTATTATTATTATTTAGTCCCAATCATTCCTTAATGAAAGTAGTGTGTATGATTCTTGCAGATTTATTTTCTAGTTTTTTTTCAGTTCTCACTCATTAGGGAGCATCACTGGTCAGGGACAGAAAGTCAGGAGGCTCTCAGCAGTACAGCAAGTGGCTTCCCTTTTGACTTTCCTCAGCATGCTATTGACATTAATAGAGTGGCCTTTGAGCAGTGATTATCTGGGCTTGAAGTCTTTGGGTCACATCAGCAATTCATCAATGACCCTGAATTGAGCCCTATCATCCACTCGGCCATTTCTGAGCACTGCCCTAATCAAAGGCAAGCAGGTAATGACCCACTATCATGCGGCTCCTCTCCCTAGGCCGAGACTAATAAGGGGAAATAGGATTAGAAAGGACACTGATCTCACCCTGCCAATGATAAAAGTGAGACTCTGTTCTTGGTCTACGGGCACAGCATTTTGTGTGCTGACTGATGGTACACACACGTAGTGTCAGAAAGGGCCTTAACGATTCCAGGTATGTCTGCCCCCAGGACTCAGTTACAGAGAGCGTTGTTTCTGAAAGACAGGAAGAAAAAATGGGGGCTTTAGAGATTGCTGCTCCACCAAGGGCTTCACTAAGGGGCTTAAACAAGATGAACATTAAGGGCACAGTTATGTTGTCTCCCTGGGTCCCTGAGAGAAGCCTTTGATGTTGAGACAGGATAAAAATAGTGCCATGCTTTTCCCTCTAGTAAGGAAAGATTGCACCATAATGTAGGTAAGAACACATGACTGGCAACAGCAGTGTCAATTAGTCAACTGTTTACGGGCCTCTCTCTGTGAAATGTCTGTTGCTCTCTGAAGAGAAAAGTGTATTTTTTTCTGAAGAGGGTTATTTGTAGCACTGTGCCCATTTGCGCTCCCATCTGTTGATGCTGTATTGCACCTCAAAGACCAAATGTGGGCAAGCAAGATAGTTTAATAAGTACCCAAGGTATCTTAGACAAACACACTGGTGACAGTCTGGATGTCTCAATGGGGTTTCTGCAAAATTTTGTAAATTTAAAACTTTCGAGAGTAAACATTTACAGTGGAATAAGGAAAAATATGTGATTGACCCAGGAGGTGTTTTGTTGCAAGTATTTTTGTTCTCTAGATAAGTGTGTTTACATGCTTGTACTGATTTTGGATTTCCCAGGCTATCCGACCCATTTTGATGTTGTTTTTTTGGTTTATGGTTTTAACACAGCTTAAGACTAACTTTGAACTTTTGAATAGGCATTTTCTATACACATAAGCCCAATTTGGACGGCAATTGTTTCTCAGGGTGACGTCTGTAAAAGTACATTTTCATGGCTCCTCTGTGATAAAACTCATGCGTTCGGATGACAATTAAATCACGAGGGACGAGCGAGACTTTTTGTCGATCACATGATTGCGGTTGCACTTGTTATATGGAAAATTCATCAATCCACAAACTGTGTCCTCTGTATTTGCATTTAAATATGTTTGGAATTATGCTAAAGTGAAAATAAAAATGTTAAAGCATGTGGGACCCACGCTGCAAAGCGCTGCTGACATTTACTGTGTACATTTTCACATACGGAGCAAGCCAAAATTCTTGCGAAGAGCAATTAAATGAATCAAGAAACTGTAGGAACAAGACTGTTTATCAACACAGCCAAATAAATCTGACAATGGGGGTACGCATGTTTCATCACCCACATCAGTTGCGCCGCTTGCACACTCTCTCCTAAACGCACACAAGGACATTTAGAAGCCGCACATATCAAGGACAGTAAAGATAGTTCAAAAGAAATTTGAGGAGCTATGGTAAAATGTTTTCTTATTTTTTATTTTATTTTTTATTATTTTCTACCAAATTGGAATACCCAATTCCAACTACTTAGTAGGTCCTCATGGTGGCATGGTTACTCAATCCACCCTCGATCCGGGTGGTGGAGGACAAGTCTCAGTTGCCTCTGCTTCGGAGACAGTTAATCCACGCATCTTATCACGTGACTCGCCGTGCATGACACCACAGAGACTCACATCATATGGAGGCTCATGCTACTCTCTGTGATCCACACACAACTTATCACGTGCCCCATTGAGAGCGAGAACCCTAAAAATGGTTTTCTTATGTTTTATCTATCAAAATTACAGACATCATTTGGAATTATCTGTCAGTATTTAAAAATGTAACTTTTTAAATAAGGAAATTAACCCGACAACTTTTCTGGGGCTACTCGACCCATATAAATGAGTAGTCATGCAAGCCTTATGTATAAATGTATTTAGTAAATGTTTCTACATTAAAATGTGATATATTACAATTTTATTACATTGCTGCCTTAATGGACCATTTCAAAATTTTACGTGATCTGGCTCTCATTTTTTTCCCCTTCTACTTAAGAGTTCCCACTCACTGTGGTGGAGTGGTGACATAATTTTATTATTGTGAATTATTTCAAAAACTTCTGTTACACAATCCTCCAACTTTCACAACTGTCCATTACCGCCAGAGCTGTTACCATGCGCAATGTACGGTACTTAGCAGTGATCAAAAAGGATTTCCAAATCGGCTTTTGGATTATAAACTCAGATGTGGTTTCGGATGGTAATGAAATTACCACACGACCTTGGTGTTTGTCAAAAAACAGTAGGTAATTTGGCCGGGAATTTTCTCGCGGTAGGTGGGAGAAAAACACAGGCATTTTGGAATAGGACTTAACACTTCAGCGCTTTTAGTAATTAATTGTCTTGCACCACCAATCTAATAAATACATAATGAACAATACATTTGTAACTGTCTGGAATAGCAACATTTTTAAGGGTGAAATTATTTGGAAATCATTTTTATTATTTTCACTTTTTATGAAGAAAATAACTTATGCCAACAAGTCATTAATTTATATATATATATATATATATAAAATAAAAACAACAAAAAAGAAATAAAAAGATTTTGAGAATAAATGCACAATAATTTGAATAATGTTTTGTGATATTCCAGAATATACCAAATATTCAGTAAAAAGTTATAGATTTATACTCAAGAACAATAAGAAATACAACAAAAGAAATAAAGCAGGTGCTAAGATGTCCCCTCATTGAGATGGAGTGCCATTCTCCTAAAGTATCTCATAAGTACAGTTCCACTCTGCATAATTGAAAAACAACATCGCCAGAAGCATAGAAATAGATGAAAACTATCCAGTAAAGGTGTAGCTCATTTGTGCATAAATCCAGTTGTTCTAATGTATGACTTTACTCCTCAGCACTTACCTATTCTATGTAATTATACAAGGCCTTAGCTCTCTCCCTCTTTCACTAATTCACAAAGGCCGTGGTGAATTGATGTACGGCACAATCATCTGCTAGGAGCTGATGTGATTTAAATGAAACTAATTAGGGAAATGTCAAACATAATTAATAAAACAGGTTTAAGTTGCGAAAACACTGTCAGCGGAATGAATGAAGATGCCGCTGCTCTTCTCCCCGTCGCTGCCTCATTCTCGCATTTCAGTGCTGTTCAATTAGGTCATGGATCCACTCCTCTCTGTCTCTCCCTTTCTTTTTCCGGCTCTCCTTTCCTCCCTCCGTTGAGTTCCACGGAAGGAGAGGGAGGGGGGAAACCACCGGTCTGAGGACGGGAAATAAATTTGCCTGTCCATCCGCCGCCTGGAAGAAATTAATTGCAGACTCCTCATCCTGTCTGGGTAAAACAGGGGCATTAACATAAGCAATTTGCGTCCGACTTCTTCTGCCGCTGCTTAATAGAGCATCAGAACAGGCCGATAAGGCTTGGGGTCCCTGATGCATTAGCATTTTCATAATATCAAAATATTATAGTGGCGTGAATCGGCCAAGCCCCATTCATTATTGATAAGAACAAAAGGTTTTATAAATTGCAAAGGGAGAGCATGACCTATAATTACGGCAAGCAAATTAGGTTTGTGTGGTAAAGTCAGTTACATTTGAAAGCAAAATAATGATGCAGGAGCCCTTTTCTCTTTTCCAGTGGGGTTAGAGAAATAATAGATTCCCGCACATCCACAGCTGGAACTAAAGAGCATGTTTGTGCTATCATGAAGGACAGTGACTGGAGATGCTGTGATAAATGTTTACGGCCATCAGACTAATTAAATTTATACACACATCAGATCAGTGTAGAAGCAATGACTTAAAGAGTGCAGGAATGTCATAGTTTTACATTGAAATTACATTTCTATTATACAGAGGCCCCAAAAAGTATTTGGACACTTAAGATGCACTAAATAATCTATTAATGTCTTTGAATTACATAAGATATAAATTCAAGCGGCATTTACTTAAAAAAAAAATATATATATATATATATATATATAGATCGAAACCTCTTTTCAAGCAAAACTTTTCACAAAAAGAAGTTTGTCAGGTTTTAAATGAAAAAGACACAATTTACAATATTTGGACATTTTGAAATTATGTTATCTAAAAAAAAAAGACATCTATTCATTTAGGCGTGACTTAAGAGTTAAGACCAAAAGTGTTAAGATATTTTGGGGGGGGGGGGGGGGGGCACAGTAGATCACACAGCTAAATAAATAAATACATAAATAAATAAAACTATTCTTTAGAGCGAGATATGTATCAAAAGACTTGACGTCCATAACACACATAATTTAAAAGAGATTTATTGACAGCTGTCAACTTCTGAGATATGTTTTCATTAGGCTTGGGATCTATACCTTTTTCTTTTTTTTTTTTTTTTACACATCGATAATCTGAAGATTATCCAGATGATTATCGATATACTGTACAGTTGTGCTCAAAAGTTTGCATACCCTGGCAGAAATTGTGAAATTTTGGCATTGATTTTGAAAATATGACTGATCATGCAAAAAAAATTAAAAAAAATAAAATAAAAAAGACTGTCTTTTATTTAAGGATAGTGATCATATGAAGCCATTTATTATCACATAGTTGTTTGGCTCCTATTTAAATCTGCTCTGGAAAAAGATGGTGTGGTTGTTTCAAGGAGCACAATACCACGATACTTGAACAAAAATGAGCTGCATGGTCAAGTTGCCAGAAAGAAGCCAATGCCACAAAAAAGGCCGGTTACAATATGCCCGACAACACCTTGACACGTCTCACAGCTTCTGGCACACTGTAATTTGGAGTGACAAGACCAAAATAGAGCTTTATGGTCACAACCATAAGCGCTATGTTTGGAGAGGGGTCTAGAAGTATTGTGCTCCTTGAAACAACCACACCGTCTTTTTCCAGAGCAGCCTGTATTTCTCCTCAGGTTACCTGTGGGTTTTTCTTTGTATCCTGAACAATTCTTCTGGCAGTTGTGGCTGAAATCTTTCTTGGTCTACCTGACCTTGGCTTGGTATCAAGAGATCCCCGAATTTTCCACTTCTTAATAAGTGATTGAACAGTACTGACTGGCATTTTCAAGGCTTTGGATATCTTTTTATATCCTTTTCCATCTTTATAAAGTTCCATTACCTTGTTACACAGGTCTTTTGACAGTTCATTTCTGCTCCCCATGGCTCAGTATCTAGCCTGCTCAGTGCATCCATGTGAGAGCTAACAAACTCATTGACTATTTATACACAGACACTAATTGCAATTTAAAAAGCCACAGGTGTGGGAAATTAACCTTTAATTGCCATTTAAACCTGTGTGTGTCATCTTGTGTATCTGTAACAAGGCCAAACATTAAAGGGTATGTAAACTTTTGATCAGGGCCATTTGGGTTATTTCTGTTATCATTATGATTTAAAAAGGAGCCAAAAAACTATGTGATAATAAATGGCTTCATATGATCACTATCCTTAAATAAAAGACAGTTTTTTTGCATGATCAGTCATATTTTCAAAATCAATGCCAAAATTTCACAATTTCTGCCAAGGTATGCAAACTTTTGGGCACAACTGTATATCGGGATATTTTCAGATATAAATTGGGCTACCCGTTGCACAATAGTCTGACTTTTCAAACCTATTTCTCAACACAACTTTGTTAAAGCGTGAGCGGCAGGATAAATTAAAGGGGGCCGCACACAGGATGTGCCTGATGGATGACATGACGCGTTCTAAAATTCAAAACAATTATTTTCTATGAAGGTATGTACGCACACACAGTAGGCTTGCCATCTCTCAAGTCTGCTCAAAAATCAGCAGCTCCACAGAACATAACTTGCATAGTTTTCCATTAAATTAGACCAAAATTATTATCAAAAGGACAAAGTTTATTTACTCTAGCCATCGGTGGATGCTATATTGTATATGTGAATCTTACATATAGCCTACACAATGTATTTTCAGCTAGAAGTATGTCTTTTTGTGGTTTGACAGCTTGAATGAAACCTTTTCAAAGATACATACAGAGAAATTGCATAATTTCTAATTGTTCAGTTTGCGCATTTAAACCAGTTTCTTACACTAAACTGCAAACTCATCAATGTCACTTTCATTCTTGAAGAAGTCAAAAAACCTTTGTAACTTTTGCGTGTATGCGTTCTGTGCAAGGAGCTCTAAAATACCCTTCCTATGTTGTGAGACCTGTGCCTTGCAACTTGCTTCAGTAAATGTTTTTTCACCCCCTTGTGGTCTCCCCATGCGATTACGCCATACATTAAACAGAAGCCCAACTGAGTGAATTGAAAAGCACGCAAATTAAGCTTCTAATTTAAATGTCGGCTAATGTTAACATATCGATGCCTCAAATATATCGATTAAAAAAAACGTGCCAATCAATAATCAATATTTTATGACATTCCTAGTATTCATACAACTTTCAAGAAGTGACTTGTGCGGAATCTTCAATCATCAGCCTCTAGTTGTTACTGCTCAGCTTTCGTCCTAGTGAACTGAAATACCCTTTAAAAGACTCCTCAGGTGCAGGGTCTCACACAAACTGTTGCATGATGGGAGTAACCTTTTTTGCTCTGACCTAATCTGTTTGAAGGTCTTTGCCTTGGTGAGAAAAAAGTGAGGAAGAAAGATATCATCCCTTCAGCCCCTCAGTGATTCATCATGAAGGAAGGCTTTAAGCTTGAATTAAATATGACTTTGTGACATGGTGAAGTTTAAGGGAGGCAGGCATCCACTGAGAGAAATGTTTTTTTCTTATTGTCTGCTGACCTGGGCTTGTGACTGATGAGGGCTGTGTTATCCCACTGAATTTTGTGTGCCGTTCCTGGAAAATAGTGAAGATTACACTCCAACTCAAGCATGGGTTGTGTGTACAGTTCAAATACACTGCATCAAACATAGTCAATCGTCATTAAACTCATTATGACTCAGAGACCTTGACTTTGTACGCTCTTATCATACTAGTATGGGGGTTGAAATATACAAGCTGTTCATTTGCTTTCTAAAGCTCTTTGTGTAATGCTATTTGATGTCATGTGTTTAAAACCACAATAGGTTCCAAAATCACAATGTCAGCACCATAATGCACTTATTAACTGATAGTTTTTTAATAAAATAATTTAATGAATAAATAAAAATAAAAAGTGCCATACTAGCAATATGGAAATATGAGGAGTGTGTGTATTGTGCTAATTACTATGAATTTCCACAATGCTGAAAGGAATGAGCTGCACAGTCCCTCGAGTTTTCTTATTGATTACACAGGATGCAAATGTAATTTCTTCTTTTAATGACTCTGTCCAAAAGCAAAATTTCTCTGTTTAGGACAAAACCAAGTCTACAAAGCAAGTCCTTGGGGACGAATGCAAATACGAGCATAACATTACTGTAACAAAGAATAGGCTTCTTTATAATAGTACATCTTAATGACTGAAACCTACCTCATCAGATGAGCCAGTTCTAAACATTACCTAACCAAAGCACTATATGAATTTGTTGTTTACATAGTGCCATATGAAATGCTGATCAGTTCATCCAGTTCCCCCCAGTTGATTTAGTAATTAATCTAAATATATGGAATTACATTACTGTTTAATAAACAGTTTCAAGATGTTTGTTTTAGCCTTGTAGATTCAACTTGTAAAACTACTAATGAACTGATAACAGAAGTGTTTTACAAAAACATATGGTAAAAAGCAGCAGTCAATTTTATCTGACTATGAACTGTTTAAAGAGATAGTTCACCCAAAAATGAAAATGTTGTCATCATTTACTCACCCTTGTGTCGTTCCAAAAGAATATGTCCATCTTTTCAATACAATGGCAAATGATAGTGACTCATTTTAAAACTTAAAAAAGGACCCAAAAGTATTATAAAAGTAGTCCACGTGACTCGTGCATAATGTTCCAAGTCTTCTGAAGGCATACAATGGTAAGATTGGTGAGAAACAACTCAATTTCAATCCTTTTTCAGTGAAAATCTGTTGTGTGTTCTTTAGCGCTATATGAGAGAAGCTCGTTCACAGTGTCTGAAGTGATCACATGCATGCCAATGAAAATGAGCAACTTGAAATATGAAGCACATGTTGACACTTTTATAATACTTTTGGGTTTAAGCTTTTAAGTGAGTTACTATCAACAGCAATTGTATTAAAAAGATGGACTAAAATATTCATAAAATGTTCTCCTTTTGGGTTCCACATAAGAAAGAAAGTCAGATGGGTTTGGAATGACATGAAGGTGAGTAAATTATGACAGAAAATTTTTGAATGAACTATTCATTTATGAATTGTTTTTTTATTTGACACGACCAGTGGTGGATTTAGGCATGGGTGACATGGGCCTGCAGCGCGGGGAAATTACGTTGTTGTCGAGAAAGCTGCTTACTGATGAGCCGCGTGTATAAGGGAGAAAAGATTAGCCGCTTGCACAGTGCATGTAAATGGGAACGCTACTTTCTCGCAATAAGCCACTTGTAACCAATAAGCCACATGACACTTGTGTCCATGTAAATGCAGTCAGTCTGTGTTGCTTGCATTTTAAGTGGCTGGGCACAGAATGTCTTGATCCCTCAGTGCAATGGCCTCTTTATTATTCATTAACCTCTATCTGTTGTGTTCTCATCCCATCATATCCCTATACAGTTGAGGCCATGAAAATTGTCCCCTAACCAACCCAGGCTCTGACACACTGATATATAGCGAGTTTGGTGCTCAACTAAAGGTGACATCATATTTTTCCTCTCACTCTCTTTCTCTCTTGCCAACCCTCCATCTAATTGCCCTGTGCCAATAAGAATTAATTAGTCTCCTTATTTTTCTTGGGTTTGGGAGAGCTTCCCCATCTGGCAGGAAGGCTGTCCTCTGTGAATCTGATTAATGGCGCTGAAAGACAGTTGCTAGAGAGCCTCCACTCGAGCTGACGGCTTGTGTTCTGGTCCGGGTCAGGACCCACAGCAAGCTGCGCGGTGCCACACCATTATACCAGTGCAAACTTCCCAGACTCAGCCTCAGAGTGAGTCTAAAGACCTCTTCCAAAAACAGAAACTTTGACAACAAAGGAAGTGATGACCGGGACAATTACACACCTGCTATTTCTTTCAAGGGCTATCAATCATCTGATTGGACAGTCAAGGATGTCACCCCAACCTGACATTGATATAAACAGAGTCAAAAGCAAACTAAATCACTGAATGATAAGTTGACAGTGTGCAAATGGGACAGGCTTCAGTGCGTGGAAAAGGCGGAGATTAAAAAATGCACAGTAGACATTCACTGGTCCTCAACAGATCACTTAACATTACACAGCCATCCTCAATCACAAAATGATGATCTTCGTGGTGACAACTGACACGAAGACACGCTCACTGTCTCTCTTCAGGTAGATAATACAACTGATGACTAACCATATGAACAGCTCTGCTCCCCACATTGACTGTGTTACAACTTTACAAACTCCTTGCTGAATTGTAAAGATGTTTATCATTTAAAAAAATATGAGGAAGCATATATTTACATATATTCCACAAGAAACACTAACTGAATTTACACAAAGTATCATGTTCAAAAATGTACGTACCTTTCATTCTTAAGCCATGTCCACATTAATACTTTTTCATTTGAAAATTTTTTGCTCCTCTCATCCTCCCTGGTATGGCATTTTCCTCCTCCAAAAATGTAGACTTCAGAAAATGCTCTCTGTGATTGGATACTTTGAAAAAAAAAAAAAAAAAAAAAAAAAAAAAAAAAAAAAAAAATATATATATATATATATATATATATATATATATATATATATATATATATATATATATATATAATTATTGACCTAGAGAGTCCAGAGAATTGTACTGCATTGGTTTTATTGAGGTTGAGCGAAAAACCTAGGACTAGTTCACAAAAGTAGGTTTTTACATAATCGTGAATATTTATTGATTGACAGCAGTGGTTCTTGAGGCAAAGTTGTTCAGTATGAGGAGATCTACCAAATGATATGAATTATAGCTGCGTCCCAATTCAGAGGCTGCATCTATCAAAGGTCGCATTCGAAGGCCGATTGCGTCACTGCTGCACGACAAAGGCTGTCCCAATCCTTCAAATGCGGCCTCCAAATGCATCCTACGTTTCCTGTGAAATGAAGGATACAACAGATGGATCCTTTGCAGCCTTGCCTACCCCAGAATTCATTGCGCGCCAGTGACGACAGGATGTTTTTGAGAGAAATTGCCGAATTACACTTTTAAATGTAAGTATTTGGTTTCAAATATCAAATGATACAAATGTAAAAAAAAAACTTAAGTGGCTCAAATGTTGACATATATCTTACTAAGATGTGATTATATATAATTTATACTCTTTATTATATACAGAAATGGACCATGGTGAAAATATTTAGACAGTTTGTGAACCCTGTTTTGTTTTCAGACAGTTTAATATAACTTTCAAAAAAGTCCAGTACAAACGTTACAGTCACTTGGCAGCTGTCACAGATGTTAGGCGACAAGAACAGTCCTCTGTAGGCTAGACTGTCCCAATTAACAATGCTCAGTCCGACCTTCGTGGCCTTCGAAGGCGTGGCTTTTGAAGTCCGAGTCCTTTGAAAGATGCAGCCTTTGAATTGGGACACAATTGTGCCATTATGTGTATGTGTGAAATACCACGTGAATACGGAGGCGTAAAACTCGTTAGC
This sequence comes from Myxocyprinus asiaticus, assembly GCF_019703515.2. Taxonomy (NCBI): domain Eukaryota; kingdom Metazoa; phylum Chordata; class Actinopteri; order Cypriniformes; family Catostomidae; genus Myxocyprinus; species Myxocyprinus asiaticus. The sequence goes on from NC_059361.1 coordinate 22,029,235, forward strand.
ACCATCCAATGGCTGATTTCTTTCAAATTTCTCACAGACCTCTAGGGCCAGGAGTCGAACAGGCCCACCGAGTTGTGCCGATCGGCCTCAGTTAACCTTGTCTAATAGGTGCTCAAACTTCATTGGCCGATGGCGGCCATGTTTTTTTTCCTGTTATAGCACCACCAAGTGGCCAAACTGCGTGGGTTTTTTACTGTGACCTCAGATTGAGCTCTTACACATGTGTACCGAGTTTGGTGAAAATAATATCATTTTGTTTGGGCGTTATAGCCATTTTAGTAAAAATGGCCCGCCCTTTTAGAATGTTTTGGCACCCCTTAGTGACCGCGAGTCTAAATGTCAACTTTTTTTTGATAATTATTGATAATCAGACTCCAGAGTATATTTCTGCACTGGTTTGGTTCCAATCGGGCGAAAAACCTAGGACAAGTAGGTTTTTAACATTATCTGAAATATTTACCGAACGGTTTGACAGACACCAATGCTTCTTGAGGCAAAGTTGTTTAGAATGAGAAGAGCTATCAGGTGATATATATTACTTGTGTTTTTTCACAACACTGCATTATACACAACCATTAACACCTACAAAAATCATGACAGCACCATCTAGTGGCCCATTTTTTTAAAAACTTTGCACAACCCTCTCAGACCAAGAGTCAAATAGGTCCACCAAGTTTCATTCCGATCGGTCATTGTTAACCTTGTGCAATAGCTGCTGAAATTTGATTGGCCGATGGCGGCCATGTTTTTCATCATACATGAATGTCCATATAGACAATGGTGGCAGCTGAGACAAAGACAGATGTATGCACATTTTGAAGTCAATGGGATTAACATCCCAAGTTTCATAGTTACAGCCAATTTCATTTTTTTTTTTTTTTTTTTGGTATTATAGCGCCACTATGTGGCAAAACCAAGCCAACTTTTCTGGGAGACCAAAGATTGACCTCTTACATAAGCATGCCAAATTTGGTGAAGATATCTCATTTCCTTCAAGAGTTATTGCCATTTACGTCAAATTGGCCACTCCTACTTGCAATGTTTTCACATACCGTAGCTAGCTCTAGTCGAAAGTTCAAACTTTTTTTTTATAACTTTTGATATTGAGACTCCATAGAATCGTTTGGCACTGGTTTGGTCCCGATCGGACGAAAAACCTAGGACTAGTTCACAAAAGTAGGTTTTATGAAAAATCCAAGATGGTGGAAAAGTTTTATATGCGGAAATTAAATTGGAGATATACGTTTTGTTTTGTTTGAGCCAAGGATTCCAATGGTATAAAGCACCTGAGTCTACGACAAATGGTCTAGAAGTTATGAGCAGTTTCACGTTTTTGATCGCTGTAGCGCCCCATTGACCGATTTCGCCGAGTCCGTGTTTCTGAGTAGCGAGCAATACTACTACCATCTGACCAAGTTTCAAGTCTCTAGGCCTTACTGTTTGCTCTGCCCGATCAGTTTTATGGTGAAATAATAATAATAATAATATAAGAATAACAATAATAAGAACAATAAAAATCTTAATTACAATAGGGTTTCAGCGCTAAGCTCTTGAACCCCTAATAAAAATCGTAACAATTACAATAGGGTTTCAGCGCTATGCGCTTGAACCCCTAATAAAAATTTTAAAAAAATTAGGAAACAGATTAGTATGCACATGGCCTTATGATGTGTTCAATATGAAATGGCAATAATATGGCAGCGGCCTCAACAGCTAAAGTAGTTAAACATGTTTCTGTTTGACATGCCATTTTATTATTGCCAGTGTTACATGGAGCACTTTTTTTTATTCTTAAACATTTTGCAAGAACATATAGAGGTGAATTAATAAATTAATTTAGTGATGAAATATTTTAGTACAATCTCAGAATTGTTTTCTCCTAATTACAGGAATTCCAACTGGAACTTGAACACTGCATCATTATGCTGTGTTGCGTCCTCAAGCATCAGTTGCTGTTTGCAGCTTTTTGTGATAGCTGTTCATTAGATTCTGGTTTGTCAACAGGGGTGGTTCTAGTGTCAGTGAATATTCGAGGCTTAGTACAGACCTCTGTGGATACATAATTTGATGAAATATTGGAATATAATACACTTAATAAAAAATAAATAAATTATATGTTAAATCTGTAGTAACATCATATAGTAAATCTTTAAATATTACTGAAACAAAAAAATAAAAAATTCCCACAAACTTTTATCTCAGCTTCAGATATGCTCAAATATCTGAAGTCTCATGCTTTTAACACTATGTACACTACAAACCCTAATAAGTTAAACACTTAAAATCAAGTTTAAGTTAATAGAACTTTCAGATTTTGATTTTGTACTACACATGCATGTTAATTAATCTTATCTTTAAATATTGAGTAAGCTAGTTCATACATTTTAATGGTACTTCAGTTTAAATTTAACTCTTTGGCTGAACTTAAAATTACCATGTAAGCTTAACTTAAATACTTCAAGTAGTGATGGGTCATTCATGAATGATTCGTTCATTTTGAACAAATCTTTTATGTGACTCAGAAGAACGAATAGTCTCAGAGAGTTATTCATTCATTTTGTGTTGGACATGCATTCGCATTGTGCAAACTTTGTACGTGAAAACCGCATTGGCGCTGTACAGGAAACAGAAATGATTAGTTCACCTCTCGAATCTTCGGGGGGGGTGGGGTTTGGCTATTGAAAATGTAACATTTTAATTTAATTCTGCTCAAATGAACGAAATGAACGAAATGACTTCAAGATTCATTCATTTTGCTGAACGAGACTTTAAAGATTAAAATTAGTAAAATGATCTTCCCAATCTTCCCATCACTAACATCAAGTAGAGGGAACCTTACTATCTGGTACTAGTTAGAACTAGATGGTACAAAGAATGCTATGCTTAATGCATGCTGATTGAAAAAACACTATGCTTTGATAAGCATAGCAGTTGCTCAACGAGTAAAGCAATATACTGTAGAACAATTTGAAATTGTACCTGTCCTCAACCTAAGCTCAAGCTCCACTACAGACCGTAATGGTAACCCCCAAAACAACAGAAACTCTTCTGAATAGCACAACAAAACATTAGACACTAACAAGTCTCCCCCTTTACATTCATCTTGCACAAAGACATTAAAGGTGCTGTAAGCGATTTTTTTCATGGAAATGTATGCAACAAAAAAAATAAAAAATACATAAATAAATGAAAAAAATAAATAAATGTCATACTCCCTAAGAGATATTACTGAAATAAGTATTGTAAGATCTCACCTGTCTCTGTGACAACTCTAGACTCTGTTAACAGCAAACAAAAATGTGTCTGCGGACCACGGACAATGACGCTTTTGACCTGTCATTCATTTTGCACGTTCTCATAGTGTTGTACACTGTAAAGCCTAAAGTTGTCATTACTGTTTAAAGTATTACTTGAAATGTCAAGTTTTACTTAAGTTATTTTTACTCAAGTTACCCATAGAATTAAGATTTGAAGTGTTATTAACTCAAAATATTGAGTACAAAATTGAGGCTACGGGCTTCTTTGTTTCTTTATGTTTCTTTGGTCAGAGGGAACAGATTGGGGAATTTAAATAACTGTTATTAAGAATTCATAGATGTTTTAGCTCTTTTGTTGTATTATTTATACTTTGTTGCAAATAGATGTTTGGTGTAATGTCACCATTAGGGTGATCACCTTTAAGTTCCTGTAAAGACAAGTTAATTAAGCTCAAAACAATAAAAATATGCAGGTTACTTTAAAGGTTTAAGTTTCATGAACTCAAGAAAGAGAAAGTTCTAAATACTCATCAAGGCTACTTTATTTGAACTAATTTGTATGATTTAATTTTTACATACACAGACTTATTAATTATTTAAGTATTAAGGTTTACAGTGTTAAAATTTGATTTTAAAACAAGATTGTCCCTTTCAGCTTTCCATAGTTCAACACACATTGTTTATAATTGACAGTTTTATTTCATTGATTTGTCAAGTGCTTTGCAATTTGCCAAAGTTTGCAAGATTTATCAGAATCAGCCTTATTGCCAGGTATGCTTACACATAAAAGGAATTTGTCTTGGTGACAGTAGCTTCCAGTGCACAACAATACAATACAGCAACAAGATAGAGATAATACAAAAAAATTAAAAAATAAATAAAAAATGAATAAAATAAAAATTGAATAAAAAGTATATATATATATATATATATATATATATATATATATATATATATATATATATATATATATACATACATATATACACACACACACATACATACATACATACATACATATATACATATATATATACACACAGCACACACACACACAGGTTTCCATGTTTTATGGGGACTTTCCATAGACATAATGATTTTTATACTGTACAAACTTTATATTCTATCCCCTAACCCTAACCTTACCCCTAAACCTAACCCTCACAAAAAACTTTCTGCATTTTTACATTTTCAAAAAACATCATTTAGTATGATTTATAAGCTGTTTTCCTCATGGGGACCGACAAATTGTCCCCACAATGTCAACAAGTTCAGGTTTTACTATCCTTATGGGGACATTTGGTCCCCACAAAGTGAAATACCCGCATACATATATACGTACATACACATATACACATATCACACACACACACAGTGCAAATTTAAATACAAATTTGTTATATACAGTGCAAGGGAATGTAATGGCAGAAGAGGTAGGATGTGTTGGATAAATATAAAAAGACTAAACTGTGAATTGCCCATAATTATTGCTCAATGGGGCAGTTTTAACTGTTCATGAGATGGATAGCCTGAGGGAAAAAAACTGTTCCTGTGCCTGACGGTTCTGGTGCTCAGAGCTCTGAAGCGTCGGCCAGAAGGCAACAGTTCAAAAATGTAGTGGGCAGGGTGAGTGGGGTCCAAGGTGATTTTTCCAGCCTTTTTCCTCAATCTGGAAGTGTACAGTTCTTGAAGGGAGGGCAGGGGGAAACCAATAATCCTCTCAGCAGTCTGAACTGTCCTTTGTAGTCTTCTGATATCCGATTTCATAGCTGAACCAAACCAGACAGCTATTGAAGTGCAGAGGACAGACTCAATGACTGCTGACTAGAACTGTATCAGCAGCACCTGTGGCAGGTTGAACTTCCTCAACTGGCGAAGGAGGTACAACCTCTGCTGGGCCTTTTACACTGGAATCAATGTTATAAGTTTTAATTATAATTTTAATTTTATTTATTTATCACACATAATACATTTGCACATATACGGTGAAATTCTTCTTTTTCACATATCCCAGCTAGGCTGGGGTCAGAGTGCAGGGTCAGCCATGATACGGCGCCCCTGGAGCAGATAGGGTTAAGGGCCTTGCTCAAGGGCCCAACAGTGGCATCTTGGCGGTGCTGGGGCTTGAACCCCCGACCTTCTGATCAGTAACCCAGAGCCTTAACTGCTGAGCTACCACTGCCCTGTGGGTCTCCCACTTCAGGTCCAGTGAGATGCTAGTGCCCAGGAACTTGAATGACTCCACTGCTGCCACAGTGCTGTTTAGATGGTGAGGGGGGTCAGTGTTGGGGTGTTCCTCAAGTCCACAATTATCTCCACTGTTTTGAGCATGTTCAGCTCCAGGTTGTTTTGACTGCACCAGACAGCCAGCTGTTCAACCTCCCTTCTGTATGCAGACTCATTGTCATCTTGGATGAGGGGTCCTTGGTGATGCAGTCATTTGTGTACAGGGAAAAGAGTAGTGGGGAGAGCACACATCCCTGGAGGGCACCAGTGCTGATTGTACAGGTGCTGGAAGTGAATTTCCCCTGTCTCACAAGCTGTTGCCTGTCTGTCAGAAAGCTGGTAATCCACTGACAGAAAGATGTGGGAACAGAGTTGGTGTAATTTAGTCTGGAGAATAGCTGGGATGATGGTGTTAAAAGCTGAACTGAAGTCCACAAAAAGGATCTTAGCATATGTCCCTGGTCTGTCCAGATGTTGCAGGATATGATGCAATCCCATGTTGACTGCATCCCCCACAGACCTATTTGCTCATTAAGCAAATTGAAGGGGATCTAGAAAGGGTCCAGTGATGTCCTTCAGGTGGGCCAACACCAGTCTCTCAAATTATTACATGACCACAGACGTCAGGGCGACGGGTCTGTAGTCATTAAGTCCTGTGATTTTTGGTTTCTTTGGGACAGGAATGATGATTGAGCGTTTGAAGCAGCATGGGACTTAACACTGCTCCAGTGATCTATTGAAGGTCAGTGTGAAGATGGGGGCCAGCTGTTTAGCACAGGATCTAAGACACGTGGGTGAAACGCCATCTGTGCCCTGTGCTTTCCTTGTCTTTTGTTTTCGGAAGACACGGCACACCTCTTCTTCACAGATCTTAATTTCAGGTTGAGTAGCAGGAGGGGGAGGAGGGGGGTTGCAGGAGGTGTTGATGTTTCTGTGAAGTGAAGGTCAGAGCGGGTGTGGGGTGTGAGATTGGGCCTTTCAAATCTACAGTAGAACACATTTAAGTCGTCAGCCAGTTGTTGGTTCCCTACAGTGTTGGGGGTAGGAGTCTTGTAGTTAGTAAATTGTTTTAGGCCACTCCACACTGATGCAGGGTCATTAGCTAAAAAAAACTTGTTTTTCAGCTTCTCAGAGTATCTTCTTTTAGCCACTCTGATATCCTTATTCAGTGTGTTCCTGGCCTGATTGTACAAGACTTTATCCCCACCTCTGTAAGCATCCTCTTTGGCCTGACAAAGCTGCCTGTGTTCTGCTGTAAACCATGGTTTGTCATTAAATAAGTCCTAGTAGAAATGTATATATCCTCAAAGATGTAACAATATCTGTGAGCTCATCCAGATTGGTGTCTGCAGCCTCAAAAACACTCCAATTAGTGCAGTCAAAGCAGGCTTGTGGTTTCAGCTCTGCTTCTTTGGTCCATCTCTTTACAGTCTTTACTACAGGCTTAGCAGATTTTAGTTTCTGTCTGTAGGTTGGAAGATGAACCAGACAGTGATCAGAGAGTCCCAAAGCTGGTCTAGGGATGGAGCGATATGCATCCTTTATTGTTGTGTAGCAATGATCCAGTATATTTCGGTCACTGGTTGGGCATGTAATGTGCTGTTTGTATTTGGGCAGTTCACGTGTGAGGTTTGCTTTGTTAAAATCCCCAAGAATAATAATAACTGAGTCAAGGTATTGTTGTTCCGTGTCTGTGGTCTGATCAGCCAGCTGTTGCTGCTTTGCATTCACGCACACATATGGCAGGAAATAAACAGAATAAATCAAGAAAACTCCCGCAGTGAGTAGAAAGGCCTACAGTTAATAAAGAGCACTTCCAAATTAGGACAGCACATTTTCTTTAATGTTGTTACATCTGTACACCAACCTTCATTGATGTAAAAGCATGTTCCACCGCCTCTCGTTTTCCCCGTTAAATCCGCGATGCGATCTGCACAGAATAGCTGGAAGCCCGGCTGATGTAATGCGCTGTCCGGAATGGCTTCACTTAGCCAGGTTTCTGTGAAGCACAAGGACGCAGAGGTTGAAAAGTCCTTGTTTGTACGGGTGAGATGTAGTTCGCCCGTTTTGTTTGGAACAGAGCGGAGATTCGCTAGATGAATACTTGGCAGGGCTGTTCGAAAGCAGCGCCAACAGAGCCTGACCAGTGAACCTGCTCGCCTCCCTCGCCTGCGTCTCTTGAACAGCACATTTGCGCCTCCAACTAAAATGTCCAGCAAAGCGTCCGAATAGTCAAAAATGGCATTGTGTCTTAATAAAAGAGTTTTGCAAAAAATGCAAATGTTCTGGCTCATGAGTTAAAGACTGCAAATACCTCAAGCACATCTGAATATTTCTGTAAGAAAGACTCCGGATTACTGGGATTAATGAGGACATAGAAATACTTTTATCCTTTGGCGTAAGCCCCATCCTACGGTTCAGCGCTCTGATACTTGCTTGAACCATTGGATCCTGCCAGAAGCAATGACGGCAGGGGAGCGGAGCCTACCCCCACCCAGGACAGGACCTAAACTGGTGATGATGAGGTGGAGGGGGGTGAAAACAATGGAAGCAACAATGAGAAACACACGAAGGCCTTATAAAGTAGAGGCTGTGTTGGAATTGGATGAGATGCCTGATAGAATGAATCCAGAGATCTTCCTGCTAGAACCGTCAGATCCTGTCGGAAACAATGATGGCAGGGGAGCGGAGCTTACCCCAAAAGGAAAATAACCTAATTAAAACCTATGCCCCCCTGCCCAAAAGAAAATACAAAACCAATTAATTTTCTGTTGTAAACTCAGGATTACAACCAGGTCTTCCAAAGGTCAGGGACCTATCTGAAAGAAGAAGAAATATGAATGTTGCAAACATTAGCCTGTTCTGTATATGACTGTACAAATATACTACTATTGTGCCATACCCAGCAGAAGGGTAGGCTAGCTTATGATATTTTTTATTTCAGCCCCTGCAAAGTGGCTGAGTCTTATTTGTGCAATATCTTTGCAGAAGGGTAAACAATGCTTGTGAATGAGCCCTTGCTTTGTGATTGAGCCCTAGTGAAAAGTCCAGGCATAGTTTGTTCAATATTCATGCAAAAGTACACACAACATTTGTGGTGAGTCCTACGATAAGGGCGATGATGTTTGTGCAAACCTCTGCAGAAGGCAAAAAATGTTTGGCAGTTGAGCCACATGATAAAAGCGACGTTGCTTGTGCAAACCCCGCAAAAGGACAAACAACGTTGCATTGTATGTGCAATACCATTGCAAGCATAACAGCATTTTGCATTTGAGCCCTACAATAAGGGTGAGCATTGTGATAAGGGCGAGCATTGTTTGTGCAATACCCCTGAAAAGATAAACAATGCTTTGCCATGATGTACTGAGCCAATAGCAGAAAACACGCCACAGTTGCAGCACCTGGACAGCACAACTGAACTGCTTAGTAGATGGAATGAACCAATAGCAGGAGTACCATGGTTATGGTGAAGCATAGACAAAAGGCTTCATGATAGTGTTGCATATGGCCTTTGAGAAAAGGGCGGCCATGGATGCACTTACCATAGAAACAAATGGAAATGACATGTGAACTGTAATATAGAGTGTTCCGGGGGAAAAAAAATTCAAGGCAGTTAATACAATAAATTACGAAAAGTAAACAATAGTCCAAAGCATATCAATAATTAATGACGTTAAGGAATGGAAAATGCCTTTTATATTTTTCTTACCATTTGAAATCGAAAGGTCAAGGGACTGGCGAATGCCACAGATGCAGATCAAAAGAAAAATATGTAAAGGCGAATAATAATGTGATGTTAGACACTAAGGCTTCTGTTGAAGCCTGCATCAACTAACAACACCTCTGCATAATCCATGATGTGTTAAGCTTCAAACAACTGAATATTCAGTATATGCTTCAAAAGAAGTGTTAAACCAGCACAGGTTTAATCCCAATAAGTACTGCAAATACTAACCTGCTACTAAATGTTACTGCCCTGGCCATAAGCACATATAGAGTGAACGGAGCAAAATGACCAAATTGCTTGTGTTACTTAAAATAACAGCCTTGGAATTTTAAATGTTTGTGATAAAGCCCCATTGCTGGGAAGCTTCAAGTACTATCACTAATTAAAATAATTAAAAGGTTACAGTAACCCATAATATTTCATATCTCTACACTGTAAGATGCCAGTATGACTATTAAAACACATCATGTAAAATAACTGTAAATAGGAATTATTACCTCCTTGTTTTGATTTGATTATTTCTTGTATTAGAGCAGCAAATGCATTGTGCTGTTACTGAAATAGGAATGTAATGAGCAAAGCCTATCACTAGGTGTCAGTGGGCCTACAGCTACGGATGATACTTCCCCTTTAAGAGAAACAAGGATGTAGAAGTCAAGAAACCCGCCGTTATTTAAGGTGCGATAGGAGCACTGACAGAACGTGAGAAGCAGCGTCTTAACGGATGTAACAGACCCCATTCATTAAAGCACTTATGCATGATGACGTGCATGAATATTGGAGGCAGATTCTTCCCCCATGGGAGAACGACCAGGGCTCGGTTACTCGCGTGCCCGGCTGCTATGCTGGCAGGACGCACGATCACCTAACATAATCGGTGAGAACCGAGAACTGTAGTAAAATGAAATATTGCTGCTGGAAAAGTGGTTTTGATGCAGTATAAGGGAAATTATGCACATTTATTTGAGAATATTGATAACAGAAACCTAGAACTCCATCAACCACCAGCTATTTGCATCGATGATTGTTCCCCCAAAGAAGAATAAACAGAGAACTTAGCATATTTCCAGATGGAGACATGCTGTGCTGAGGAGCGTGAACATCACGGTGAGTAGAGCACGATGTATATAATCCGACATGAAGCGACTATTACTTGGAGAAGCGAGGTATAGCATGTGACATGAAGATAATGGAAGTAAGCAACAATGAGAAACACCTGAGCAGCCTTAAAGTGGAGGCTGAGTTGTGATTGGATTAGATGCCTGATAGAATGAATCCAGAGATCTTCCTGCTAGAACTACGCTTACACTTACTCTTTGTTTTCAGGATTTTATATCTTAATATTTGGTTCTTACTGTATCTGGATTGACTTGACACAATATCTCCCAAGACAGGAATGTTGACCCCGCACACAGCCACAAACGTGTGTTGTGAGTGCTCTTCTTGCATGCACACATATATGAGAGCTGGAAAGCACCCACCAACAAGACAGTGCGAGTGTACTGAATTTAGTCTGTATTTGGTGTTATCGATACTGTAGAAAGAATATATATATATATATATATATATATATATATATATATATATATATATATATATATATATGTATATGTATGTATACACAGTATATTACTTAATATTAAAATGTATTGTTAAAATATAAAATGTTTTTGTATTAACTTGATACCTGATCATAAGAGGATGAAAACATTTGGGGCTTTATGGAATACATTCGTGACTTAGGGCATTTTCACACTTGGTCCGTTTCAGGGGTCTGAGCGCGGTTCTTGGGATTTTTGGCCCATATGTGAACAATCCTAATGATCTCAGACCCCTTTAAAGTGACCGAAATGAGACCATCTCAAGAGGTGGTCTGAATATGGTTGACTTGCAGCCTGCTGTTCTGTTCGCTAATAATGTGCATTGTGAACACACAGCGCTACGGGCTAAATTGATGCCGCGTAATGCCAAAAATGTTTGACCCTGACAGGTTACCGTACACCAGTAATGATGATGTGCAGAGAAGAGACACGACAAGCCACTTATTCTGTTTCTATGGAGATGACAGTGTAGTTGCTGATGACAACTATTTAAACTCCTCACAAAACAAACTCAAAAATCTTTCTTCAGTGTTCTGTGGACCGCATTGGAATGGCGCGTGACAGTTAAGATATTACTATACGAATATATTACTATTGTTTTCAATAAATGAATGTTGCCCGAGGCTGTCAATAGATAAAACCATGATCAGTCGTATTTTTTTGTTGGTAATACTACTAATCTACCATGATTGAATTTCTTAATTTTTCATTTATTTTAGAATTTTTATATAAAATACAATGCATTCATTTTGTTGCATTACTTTTCCCTCTTAATTTATAAAACAAAATGTGATTTTATTATCTAAAACGGTTATTTTTTGATGCAGAAGATTGTCTTATTGAACAAAGACACCTGTACTCATGCTGCTTATTCATTTTAAGGGTATTAAACATGTTTAATAATCTCATAAGTTAATATGTAGAGCTAATTGTACTCTTAACATTTAATATAGCCATAATAATAATAATTATATTCAATGTTGTCTTTTAAAAATTGGTCTGGCTTCCACAAAAACAACACAGTGTGAATGCAAAATGGAATGAGACCCCGTAAAGGGTCAAGTGGACCAAAAAGAGATCTGAACCCACTTTCAAGGTCACAAATAGTGTGAATGCAAAGAGAACTATATAGTGACGATTGTACTTGTATGTCATTGTGGTGTCATTACGTTTTTGGGACTTTCAGGAATGTGTGTATCCTCGTGTGTTGTCAACTAATGATGTCGTCATCGGTTAAAATGCATGTGCAGGTTATTTTACTTCCTGAAGGAGTGCGCATCCGAGTTGCTTTCACATTCACGTGAATCGCGCTACAGGTCCATTGCAACCGAACTCAGACCACCTCCTACAGGTAGTCCCGGGTTCGGTACCACGGTGCGCTCCCCGGTCCTCATGACAGCTTTCACATTACCAATTTTTCATGCGGACCGTGCTCTGCTTCGAACTAAACTGCCAGTGTGAAAGCACCCTTAAAGAGGACCCAAATGTGAAAACTCGCTTAAGCCCAGGTACTAAAATATTAAACAAAACAGTTATTTTGATCGCTTAATTTTTTTTTATTTTTTTTTTTTTAAAGTTCTAAATATCGTACAGGTTCTGTAAAAGATATGCAAAATTACGAGCACAACTGTATATGCATTTTTGTAGATTTTGTTATTAAAAAAAAAAAATCACATTCCACTTGACAAAACAACCCCCTACAGCCTAAAGTGCCACAGGCAGATGACCGACCCCGCTCAAATGTCTGTATGTTCAGATGCATTCACAATGAGGTAATGCAGCTCCTCTCTTTCAGTGGCTGCTATTGGGCCTGTGGAGCTCTTTCTCCAGCTCTGATAACTTTAAGCTTCCAGCCAAGGAGAAGAAGAAAGCTGATAGATCTCCCAGGCCACTGAAGCCTGGACTCATTTGTCAACCACATGTCAAATGGAAGATGACATTTACATCCCTGTGAAGTGACTGCCTCCAACTCGCTGGGCAGCCCAGAAGTAATAAATGTTTACTTTAAAGGAAGAGTGCTGCCAAATCGACCTCTCACCGACGACAGAAAGAGGGCCTCTCTGCTCTTGGGGTCCTCATTTTCACCACCCCTCACTCACTCTGTCAAAAAGAAACAGATTAATGACACAATTTGCCCAACAAATCATATTAGTGGAAGCAGACACAACGGTGAAAAACTTTTCCTTTTTGCCGGTACCATTTTCAAGGAGCAATATCAGTTCAAATAAAATGTATTCCTGTCCGGCATTTATAAAGGTGGGTGGTGAGAGGGAGAGGAATATAATGATCCTCAGAGACAGAGATGACCAGCTTTGAAAAAAAAAAAAAGCATGCTAGAGAAAAATGAATCTTTTCATAGTGGCCTACATGAACAGGCCTCTTAAGCTGATATAGAATTCTGATACAGACACAGAATTCAGAAACTCTCATTGGACATATACAGAATGCTTTAGTTTACTTCCAATTAGAAAATCTTTATAGCAGGAATCAAAGCCAACTTCTATGGACCTCACATAATCTTTGGAGTGCAACAATTATCATTCTTTCTTCTGTCCACAACAGTGTAGAATGAATGACTATATTTTGTTCCCCTTTCCATCTCCATAGCCACTGTTCAAACAGAGGCACTTAAACAGGAGACAAATGTCTGAGGGAGCAATTTATATGATTGTATTTTGTTCATATTCATCCTGATAAAAAGCCCACATTATTCACTGCAAGGAATGAAGTCCTTGAAGAATCCCTCCAGACAAATCTTTGAACACTCAAATAACCTTAATATTTAAAGGGATAAAAGGGAGTATCCTTTGAGATGCTTTAAAAAGACTTTGAGTATGAGAATGGGGGGTCCTTAGAGGCCACTTTTCATGGACAGTACTGCAATCCGATTATATTGGAATAGAGCCATACAGGACAGGCTGTTGAGGTGATTCAGTAGCTCCAGGGGGAGAACTGTAGTCTCTTCTAATCATTGGTCTCACTCTCCACAGAAGACATGGAAATGTCGTACTAAAAGGACTTTGTGTGGAAGGTGTGTAAATCTGTCATGGAAATAACACCCAATGATTTAACCCTTATGGTGAGAGAGGCACATGTGAGTTGAAGCAAAAATGGAAATACAGAGAGTTATCTGTCCCTTCTCTAGGTTGGATTGACATTTTATTATTATTTTATTATCATTGGTGGTGTTTGCAACGGCAAGCACCACTATTACTGTTGCTCATATTTAGGGTTAGGGATTTGAACTGACCCCTAAACCTACTTCAGTGAATATCTCATTATGTTCTGTTTGTGCTATGGACATGAGTGATACCTGAAATTGTGTGTTTTTTCTAAGTGATCTTATGATTTTCGCTAAGCAGGCAATAAAATTGGGCGGAAACATCTCATCGATTTACATTAAAGGAAGGATTTAAGCCATCAGTGTTGGGGTGTAATTAACTAAAAGAAGTGTCACTACTACTTTTCCACTAACAAGTTACTTTTTCAGTGATGTGCGGTGTATCGTCAAAAAACATCATTAAGCATGCAGCAGTACAGCCAAACGTGTAATCAGATATTCTCACCTAATCTGTCCCCTCACACTCATATGTAATGTTGAGAAGTCCAGAACATTTGAGTGAATCGGTTCGTTCATGTGAAGAAAACAATTAACGGATTCACTTATATGTAGCGTTGGAAAGTCCAATTCATTTTAGGGAATTGCTTCACTCAAACAGTTCATGTAAAGGAACTAGCTCAAATAAATTAGTCAGTGATTCACTGGAGCCCTTGCACATGTCACTAGCTGGGTTTATTTTTCAATTTTTATGCACATTTTGGAATATTGCATAAAAAATGCTGTATGGTAACACTAAGATGCCAATACAATCTCCAAAATGCGCATAAAAAATGTATAACATTTTTTGAGGTGGATAATTTTTTTTAATGATTTTGTATTTTTTTATATTTCATCTGAAATGTTGCTCTGGTTATTCTGAAATCCCTGACAAAAAGCCTGTCATTAAAATGATTTGCTACTATTACCTCCCTGAACTATCTGACACACTTTCGCTCCCAGACATAAGGCATCTGCTGCTGAAAGCTAGCAAACATGAAGTTCGTCAGAGCATTTTTTCTGTGTGATCTAAACTGCAAGTAATTCATTACATTTAATAAAAGAGACACAGTGGCTTCCATTTCCATTTTCATTTCTATTTTGCAGCAGTTTCCCCCCAAATTTTGTTCTCTTAGATACATAGGGTGAAAAAGCTGCTTTATTTGCAATTTTTTTTTTGTGCATAAATCAAATTAGTAACTTGGATGGAAACATGACTAATGTATGTTAATGTATGGTTTGATGGTGTTTATCCCTGTTGCTTTGTAGCTTGTGTATCGCTGTTTTTTTTTTTCTTTTCTTTTACTTGTTGTATTTAGTATACATTTATATTTGTCACCCTAATTGTGGTTTTGTGTCACCTAAATACTGGTCTGAAATTTTGATTGTAGACTTAATATAATCTGATATCATTTTACTGTATATGCTTAAAAATGCATTCTTCCTTAAATAGCTTCAATGTTGTTAGTCACTTTTTATCAGTAGCTTTTTATTATTAGCTTTAATAAAAAAGAAAAAGAAATGTAGCTTGACTGTAATGTACAGGCAAGCACCAAATCTATTTATTATTATTGCTTTTGTTGCTTATTATTATTATTATTAACTACCTACCATTGGGTTGGATTGCACTATTCTTTTGCGTTTTCCCTCTGCGTGGTGTTAATGTGTGACAATGTGCTTCCCTTCACAAAACCCAGCAAGCAAAGCTCATTAAAAGCTTATGGAGCATGCCATCCAAAAATCAATGCTTCACCAGTATGTGTGGGCAAAATGACAGAGAGGCTAAACTGTGAGGTTACAATGACCCCTGTGTGGACTGGAGGCGGGTGTTGCTTTGACACTGGCCTACAGTAGAGAGACAATTGAGATAGCTGGAGAGAGAGAAGAAAGAAGCAAAGAGCGAGAGAGTTTGTGAAGGTCACAAAGAGGTAGAGAGCAAGAACACAGAGAGTTGGAGGGGAACAGAGGGAGAGAATGGGGCCGCCCAGTGGTGGCATGTCAGAGGTGGGAACAGTACTGTTATCTACTGATCCCAGAACTTCCCAGAGGAGTGGTGGAGTCCACCCATCTCACGTAGTGCAGTGTGCAAAGGGACAACTCTGCCGGCTGACAGGAAAGCTCGATTAGCGTGCCACAAAGAGGCCGCCGCACAGGAACACTTCCCTCGGCAAGAGGGGGTGCGTCCGCAGCGTACACACTGCAGGCCTCCTTCCTGCGGGGGTGACAATCACACACATGCACACACGGCAGTTCACCAAAGAGACAACACCAGGGACACATAAAAAATGGTGTGAGAGGTCACACATGCAAACATTTACACTCGCATTCAAATGCAACAGGTCAAATGAGTAGCTTTTGAGTACAAAGTGAAAAACCATGCTTCGTACATCCATTTGTTTCAACTGGTCACTCCCTTAAAATTAACTATGCGTACATGACCAGTTTAGCAAACATTCTAGGTTATTGGGTAGGTGATGCATCACATCCATAAATATATTTTTTAATCAACATCAAGATTTTAGGTAAAAATTTGAAGGAATGTGAAAGGGAAAGTTTATGTTTTAGGTGCTGTTACTGGTAGGGGTGAGCAGCAAAGCCATTATCTGTATCTGTATTTTGTATTTGGATAGAACCGGATGTGGGTGTGGCTTAAACCGGAAGTGTCTCAAAAACTAATTTTAAAATGTAACTCTCTTACATTGATATATTCTATATATAAAATATGCCTCGGATAGGCATATTTAATAATTATTATTATTATTATTATTATTATAAGTATTATTATTATTTAATTATATTATTGAGATATATTATTATTATTATTATTTTTATTTTTTTTACTACATTAACTGTGGAATGTGTTTATAGCTTTGGTTTCTCCTGGTATTTTTGACATTTGCTGAAACAGAATTTTGGATTATGTCTGCAATATGCAAGTATATGTTTACAGTAAGTATATGTGCAGTGTGCAAGTATAACAATGTTATTCTGGAGCCATGAGGTGTCAAGCAATTGTGAAATGTAATTAAATACAAATACAAACATTAAAAGAAATGAGAACAAATTAATTAAGCCTACAAACAGGTGAAAACACCGTAAATTTATATCAGAAAGTTTTACGATAGGCTACACTCTAAGCTTTTTTTGTGTGTGCATATTTTAACATAATGTGGAGGACATAATTATTTAGTTAAATTATATGTGCAGAATTAGTGGAATAAATTGCAAGAGCGAGCCTCTATACATTTCTAGAAGAGAAAAGTGGGAAAAATGCACGTTTTGTTTTCTCTGCAATATTCTGAATAGATAAATATTGGCAGCAGATACATCAGTTCATCCCTAGTTTAAATTGAAGGATGGCACTTAACACAGAAGGACGTTAACTTCCCTAAGGTATTTCATGTTAACTAGCCAATTTCAAAACCGTAGCTCTTGAGCACAATACCAAGACAAACAATTTAATAAAACACCCAAATCATTGACATTATATCCCCATGAGGGTAATAAACCTTTCCCTCCCCTTCAGCAAAGATCTTTTACCTGAACCCAACTGCAGGACGCTATGGTTTGGGTTTACAAAATGTCTTTATAGTTATTCATAATGTCACATTCTTCACCTTTGGGAGAGCTGTTGGCAGTCCTCCAGAGAGAGATCTGAATATGTTTTGGCTGGCCTCGGCCCTGCGCGTGCTGCCTGGGATCACACAATGGACCCTGGCTGGGGAAGCGGGCCTAGGCCAGATGGGGAGAGAAAGATAGCAGAGGCGGGATGGGAGGCGGAGGCCCGGTAAGCGGGATCTGGCGGCCCGTTAGGGGATTCTGTCCTGGAAGCCCATTGTTCGGGAAAGGAAAAACACAACAACAACAACAATATAAAAAGCAGTAACACTTCCCGAATCTTTTTATATGATCACGCGAAGAACAATCGGGCAGGCGGATTTGGTTGTTACGGGGATATTAGAGGAAGCCTTCCCTCTGGGACACTAAATGATCTTTTCACACCTCTTTCTGAAAAGTGTCCAGGAAGAAGGGGGAAAACAATGCATATTGCTGACTAAGAGAAAGTGTGTTCTGCTCATTTGTGAGTTTACAATTGCCTTTGGCCCGGTTCAGACATGAGCAATATTTAAGTGGAAAATGGGGAATTCCCACATTAAATTCTCATTAATAGTAGTCATACGGATGCAAACATGTATTACAATACATGGCCAAGTGTATGAGGACACCAAAACACTACACCGATATGAGTTAGTTATAAATTAAAGGATTAGTTTAACCAAACAAGAAAATCTGTTGTCCTTTACCCTCATGTTGCTTAAAACCTGTATTACTACTTCTTAATAGAATTTAGATTAAATAGCTTATTTTGTGTGGGGAACCTGGATGCTATATTAATTATGTTCTCTATACATTCTTTACTGTACACATCCAAAACAAGCTGAGAAGTGTGTTTTTGAATTACATTATTGCATCAGTATTTCATTGTACCACATTGGTGGAATGACCTTCCCAAATCCATCCGTGAAGCTGACTCACTTTCTGTCTTCAAAAAATGGCTAAAAACACATCTTTTCCATGAGCACTTAACTAGTCACTAAATATAAAAATAATAATAATAATAATAATAATAATAATAAAAGTCTTATTGCACTTTAATCTGTCTTTGAATACTACTATTCTGATGCTAGTGAAACTCTGTAATACAGCACTTTTCATACCACTGTCTCCTTAAGATGATTCGCTTATAATGTATTCCTCTTTTGTAAGTCGCTTTGTATAAAAGCATCTGCCAAATGAATAAATATAAAATGTAAATGTAAGTGTGTCATAAGTTAATGATAGGCCTATAGACTAATTTAAATGGTTCTGATTTGCAATTGCATTCATGCACACAATGGACATGTCTGGTTACAATGTTTATCCACCACAACAAAGACCATTTTGTAAATAGAAAATGAACGCAATGGAAGTAGACCTACAGTACGTGGAATGCTGTAATTAACATGATTAGTTAATTGCAGCAGCTCTAGTTGTAAACTCGATTATTTTTAAGATTAGTTATGCTACCCTGTCCCATTCTACTAAAAATGTGGTAACACTTTACAATATGGTTCCATTTGTTACATTAGTTAACAATATTAGTTAACATGAACTAACAATAAACAACAATTACTAAGCATTTATTTATCTTAGTTAATGTTAATTTCAACATATAGTAATACATTTTTAAAATCAAAAGTTGTATTTGTTAACATTAGTTAATGCACTATTTACTAACATGAACTGACAATGAACAATTTTATTTTTATTAACTAACATTAACTAAGATGAGTAAATGATGCAAAACATGTATTGTTAATTATTTGTTCATGATACCTAATGCATTAACTAATGTTAACAAATTGAACCTTATTGTAAAGTGTTACCAAAAATGTTTGTCTAGTCGATTGTATGGCTGTATGCTTGATTTTACACACCTGTTAGTAATAGGTGTTGCTGAAATAGTTAGCCAAACCTGTTAATTAGAAGGGATGTCCACATACATTTTGCAATGTAGTGTATTTGAACTGATTCTATGATACAGAAACACGTTTGGATGGGTCATAGAATGGCATTTAATCATATAGCCTTAAAAGGCATAATCTCCGGTTTGTTTGGATGTCTGCCGTCACAACAGAAGACACTTGATCGTCCACATCCTCTGGTACAAATTTGTGGTGAGATATTTAAGACCCCGAGACCACACAAGTTGCATTAAAATACTATAGTTTCTTGAAATAAGATCATCCTCTTTAGATGACAGAGATTAGAATGTGTGTGTATGATGGAGAGAGAGGGTCTTTGTCTCTGTCTCTCTCTCTTTCTTCTAACTGAGAATGCTTATCCTGCTCAGCTGTAGATTTGAGTAACCTTGAGGTCGAGCGCTTGGTATACCTCCAAATCATGCTGTTAGCTGGAGTGTAAAATCCTCTCGGGGGAGGAATGTATCAGAAGATAAGTGTCCTGTGGTGTGATGTAGTAATATTTGACCTCGGAGTTTAAGATGAGACGTGGCCATTTCCACCATGTACCTCTCACTGCACTTTTTTTTCTCTCTCTCCAGTTCAGACATGAAACTGTGGAATGATTAAACTGAGTCTCTTATCTGAGCTAGTTGCCAGGGGAAAACACAATATTTATAAAGGATATCTCTTTACCACATTTGGGCTGGTGTGATTGCTTGTGATGAATAATGCTTTGTTAGATGAAACAAGGTTAAACAGGCTTAAAGTGTGGCACTGAGGTGGAAAGGAAAGAAAGAAAATTGTTTGTGAAAATAAAAATAAAGCAATATCACACAAGCAGGTATGCTGTTGTACTGAATATTAGCATGGATGATTATTAGCATAAGAGGACCAGAACTGTATAATACATAACTTCATATAAATATTTGGACCTACTTTATATAAGGTGTCTTTTACTACAAATGTATTTAAGCATTTAATACAATGTACTTATTATGTATACACCAGGGTTTCCGTTAGCCGGTAATTACCAGTTTTTGACTGTTAAAGTGTTCTAATGTCCGACAAATTCAAACATTGTTGGACACAATGTCCGGTAAAAATATTAACACGATGCATTAGCAACCCCTTTACTTGATGCCACAAGTGCACACCGTGCCGCCATCCCTAAGATAACAGCACTTCGCTGCCACGGAGGTTTAAACTTTCCCGGAGCTTGCAAAGTCCTAGTCCGTGACTAAAGCACGTTGTACACTGGCAAAAGCAGCCGTTTTCCTGTCTTGCATGCCCACAGTGAGAAGCTTCTCACTTCAGAATTAGCCTACATTAAAAAAAAGCTTTGCATTGCCATCTTTTGGAGGAGAAGCACACCAGGCTTATGTGAATGTTAAGTTGTATTGAAATACTGGACACATTTAACTTCACTTCGGCAGTAAAAAGCTTTTGTGCCATGAAAAATCAGAGGAAAATATTAATACAAATAAAGAGCCAAGGAAATTAAACAAGGTGAGAAATTATATGACATAACCTAATGATTTGTTATTTTAATATTTCTTTGTAATCAAACAAATGTGGCAAATTGCTTTGCCCTGTTTTTTATTTAAATAAGATACCAATTTCATGATTGCCATAAAAAAACAAACTTTTTTTGTATGGAAAAGCAGTTATAATGAACAAACATTTACTGTTCATTTGACTTGATTGTGTCATTATTATATTGCATTATTATGCATTGCAAGATAAACACAAAATTCGATGACTGGATTTTTTCCAAATTGTCGGGCAAATTTTATAATTCCCGGACACGTTGACCGACACCAAAACTTCTTTGGGAAACTCTGGTACATGCGTGCTGTTGCACTGTTCTTGCATTTATAGTACCTGTATTTAATTACATCTGTAGTTACACTGTTAATCTTTACCCCTAAACTGATCCTTCCCCAACCCTTAACCTAAAACCTAACCCTAATCTATATCCTAACCCTACTCCTAAACCTACCCATAACTCAACCTCAGTGGCAGCAGATGTACATTTTTTTTTTTTTTTTTTTTTTGTAAAACAACATGCAGTTACATGATAAGTACATTGTATTTTATATATTTTAATGTTAGTACATAGTAATTAAATACACCTAATATAAAGTGACCAAATAGTCATAAACTACTTTGCTGTATCATGAAATGATAAAGCAAAATTATAATCTGAATCTGTTTTGAACTGAATCTGAAGATTTTAGGATTTATTGGACATTCTAAATAAAACAATAATGAATTATATGTATTACATGTGACAATGCATACTCTGCTTGGCCAGTTACCTAACAGAATACATACTCTATCGCAGCAGAGATATCTACATCAGAATGAACTCTCTTTAGCAAATGATATACAACTCCACTCTTCTCTACGAGGATCATTCCGACCAAGGTGGTATACTGTTTGATTCAGCTCTAGCAAGACTCTTGTCACATCTTTCTGATACTTAAAAAGTATTCTACCAATGTAGGAAGCCAAACAATTAATAGGTTTAATTTTATTTTTTATTTTATTTTATATATATATATATATATATATATATATATATATATATATATATATATATATAAATATATATATATTTGGAAAATGTAGCAGAGTATGATGCTAGAATAATACACAAGTAGTTCAGCAGCAATGCATTTTGACACACGTTAAAGCACTACCATTGTAATTTAATCATGATATAGTAAGAAAAAGATGCTCTTCTGTATATACAGCCATTGCTTCCTGGCATGACCCTGTGTTACTGCTTTACTGGCAGTTGAGAGTTCTTTGTATCATAATGGCTCAGTTGGCAAAGATAAATCAATCAGACATGAACTGCCAAGTATTTCTAGCCTGTCTTCATGTTTTCAGTATATATTTAAATCTTCGGTTAAAGTTAGCATAACGTTGTCCACCTGTAGCCCTTGTTGCTCAAATGGAATATGAAATTTCACAGCCATTGCCTGTTTATCAAAAGCATACTTAACAAATATGGATCAGAGACTTTTAATACTTGATATTAACAAAATTCCCATGCTTTTGTTTGGGCAAAATGCATTTGGTTTACTCTGGAGTGCTTTGACACATTCTGGCAGGTCAGTGTGATCTCCCATTTTACCAGGCGAAACATGACGTAATGGCTTGGCAGCACACGCTAATCCCTCTTTTGGAGATCAGTTGGATTTTTCCCAGTCGGAAAGCAATGTGTATGAAGGCTAGCAAGAGCCAAGCACAAAGCATGCAGCCCAGCAGGTGTGGTGAGACAGGTAGCAAACACAGTGGCAGGTGTCGTATGACAGTTTGTAATGCACTCCAACAATAATCTTCCGGAGCTTTCTGCCTCACGTTGTCTCTCTTGCTCACATCTCAATTTCAGGTTCATGGGGTGATCTGTATTTTTACATGGGGAAAGAAAGAGAGGGCTTTTTTGTTGTCTGGGTTGAACTTTGGGATTTGGCTCAGGCAGAGTTCATCTGAGTGTTAGGTCAAGCCGCTTTCACTGCGCCTTGGTTTTGAAAGGCAGGTTCATATAACGCCAACTCATGGCTGGGTTGCGGAAATGCTAGATTAATGAAGTCGATTGTAGAGGACCCCTTGGCCTTGCAAAGCTGGTGGCCCTCTGAAATCTCAATGAGCCTACTGACACCCAAAACAAGACCCTTTTTTTTGTGTGTGGGCATCAGGGGGGAGCGAAGTCATGCCGAGATAGATTCAGAAAATTTTTATGTTACACACACACACTGCTAAGGGAAAAATGAAGGGATCAGATGAATAGAGATACTTTTTCATGAGATGAAGTCACTGAACTGAATCTAACCCTCAAAACCCAGGCTGTCTGAAGGACATTATCTGCTTCCTTTGATTCAAGGGGTTTTCAATCCTGGCTGTTAGTGCCACTTAGCAACAAACAGCATTATTTACTCAGCGCCTGCTAGTGCTATTTAAAATAGGAAGAATGACCTGCATGTACTCGCCCATCCAGTATGCATCTCTCCAAGGAACTCTAGCTAATCCTGAGAAAGGGATTTTACTGGTGTTTTCTCAGTGCCTGCCATTACAGTAAAATCACATGGCTCTTATGGCAATAAAAACAAAAACAAACGCTTTTAGACAAAGCAGCCTAATAAAACAGTCCATTTATATACACTTTAAAAGTTTGATTTCAGTCTGACTAAATAAATTGCCTTTTTAAAATGTAATGTTTAAGCTCAAACTTATAGTATTAGTTAAATGTTTTAAAGTCAGACTAACAGATCTAGATAATGTGATTGTAGCACTGCTTCTTCCAGCATTTATACATGTTAATCGGACCACATCTGGCCTCGGCTATGAAGGTGACCCGCGATGTGTATTACCGGTACTTCCTCAGTTGACGTCCTTGCTTCAAATATTTGATTATGAATTGTGTCATGTATACTTGGTCAGACAGATGCAAAAACCCACTGTAGCTCAATTATAACTGCACATTTAAATGTACTGTGTGTGTGACTGGGTGATTCTACGAAAATAACAACAATCATCTCCCATCTACCAACTGATGAATGCCAAGATTTATCATTACTAGTTATTAATAGTAAAATTTTTATTCCCTGCCAAAGGGTAATTGACATAAAAACTCTGTGCATATGAATGACAATGATGGCTCTTTTGGATAAAGATGTATTCTTGCTTGAAATAAATCAAGTAATGAATGTATGTGCCTGTGGAGCAGAGCCACCAGTAAAAAGAAGCCTAATTCCAGGTCTGCATTAGATTGCTCATGTCCAATTCCATGCAGAGCCGAACCAAAGGATCTCACAAAAGGTTTTGTATGTATCTCACTTGTGTATTAGTGAAGTGACCATATGTGACTGTAGCTTTATGTACATTTGTAAATGTACATTTGTACAAGAGGAAGGTTATATGTGAAATGAAAATGCACCCTCTGGCATGATACACAATTGAGGTCCATTAAAGAGACAGATAGGTAAACACATACATTTGTGCTCAAAAGTTTGCATACCCTGGCAGAAATTGTGAAATTTTGGCATTGATTTTGAAAATATGACTGATCATGCATGTCTTTTATTTAAGGATAGTGATCATATGAAGCCATTTATTATCACATAGTTGTTTGGCTCCTTTTTAAATCATAATGATAACAGAAATCACCCAAATGGCCCTGATCAAAAGTTTACATACCCTTGAATGTTTGGCCTTGTTACAGACACACAAGGTGACACACACAGGTTTAAATGGCAATTAAAGGTTAATTTCCCACACTTGTGGCTTTTTAAATTGCAATTAGTGTCTGTGTATAAATAGTCAATGAGTTTGTTAGCTCTCACGTGGATGCACTGAGCAGGCTAGATACTGAGCCATGGGGAGCAGAAAAGAACTGTCAAAAGACCTGCTTAACAAGGTAATGGAACTTTTATAAAGATGGAAAAGGATATAAAAAGCCTTGAGAATGCCAGTCAGTACTGTTCAATCACTTATTAAGAAGTGGAAAATTTGGGGATCTCTTGACACCAAGCCAAGGTCAGGTAGACCAAGAAAGATTTCAGCCACAACTGCCAGAAGAATTGTTCGGGATACAAAGAAAAGCTACAGGTAACCTCAGGAGAAATACAGGCTGCTCTGGAAAAAGATGGTGTGGTTGTTTCAAGGAGCACAATACGATGATACTTGAACAAAAATGAGCTGCATGATCGAGTTGCCAGAAAGAATCCTTTACTGCGCCAATGCCACAAAAAAGCCCAGTTACAATATGCCCGACAACACCTTGACACGCCTCACAGCTTCTGGCACACTGTAATTTAGAGTGACGAGACCAAAATAGAGCTTTATGGTCACAACCATAAGCGCTATGTTTGGAGAGGGGTCAACAAGGCCTATAGTGAAAATAATACCATCCCCACTGTGAAGCATGGTGGTGGCTCACTGATGTTTTCGGGGTGTGTGAGCTCTAAAGGCACGGGAAATCTTGTGAAAATTGATGGCAAGATGAATGCAGCATGTTATCAGAAAATACTGACAGACAATTTGCATTCTTCTGCACGAAAGCTGCGCATGGGATGCTCTTGGACTTTCCAGCACGACAATGACCCTAAGCACAAGGCCAAGTTGACCCTCCAGTGGTTACAGCAGAAAAAGTTGAAGGTTCTGTAGTGGCCATCACAGTCTCCTGACCTTAATATCATCAAGCCATTCTGGGGAGATCTCAAACGTGCGGTTCATGCAAGACGACCAAAGACTTTGCATGACCTGGAGGCATTTTGCCAAGACGAATGGGCAGCTATTTTGTTTTATGATTGTGCCATTCTGTTATAACCTACAGTTGAATATGAATCCCTTAAGAAATAATAGAAATGTGTTTTGCCCGCTCACTCATGTTTTCTTTAAAATGGTACATATATTACCAATTCTCCAAGGGTATGCAAACTTTTGAGCACAAATGTATGCTTGTGTGCCTCTCTCTCTCTCTCTCTCTCTCTCTCTCTTACTCACACACACACACACACACACACACACAAAGAGAGGAGGGCATGATAACAGCTGTCTTTTATTCTGCACTGAATTCGATCTGCACTGAACACTAACACCACAGGAGGGAATCTTGGTCACAATACTTGGGAGGCATGAATTTCAAATTAAGTTCTAAAAACTGGTGGATTAATATGTCTTTCACTGGTGACATTATGTGCTGGCATATTGCAGCGAGCTCATGGGAGAGTAGGGCCTTTCTGATGAATATTTTTAAATCCAAAACTAAAGGACAGTTCCTGGCATAAGTCACTGTCTGTTTTTGCCTTGTGAAATGATAATGCAGCAGGCGCACTTATTCTGGATAGAACGAATTTGTAAGCAAGTGGTTCAGCCTCTTTAACCCTAGTCATGCAAAGAGAGGGAATGGTTAAGATTTCTCTCTCTCTCACTCTCTCTCTCTCTGGGCCTGTTGACACTTCATGAGTCTTGATCAATCAGATTTCTATCCGATTGGGTATTCACATTCCATTTACACTTAGGACAAATGTATTTCTGCAAATTAGATATAAACCTGATCTAGTGTTCCCGTGCTATATCAGGGTTCCCACACGTCCTGGGAAACCTGGAATTTTTCAATGCAGTTTGCCAGTCATGGAAAAGTCATAGAAAATTAGAAAAAATAAATGTCCTGGACAATATTTAAGTATAATAGAACTGCTTGACTGTGTTGCTAACAAGGTTTTTGTTACACGTGCAAAACATGGTAACAATCGGGACTCGGAATAGGAGTCAAACTCACTAATTCTTATCATTTTGTCACTACCGGCGGCTGCATGTGCATTGTGAAACAACATCAGTGATTAACTCTCATGAATGAATCCCTTTCACATACTTTCTCTGCTCATCTGCTGTCATCTCTGCTTTGCTCTGATAAAAAAAAAAAAAAAAAAAAAACTTTTTTTCACACCCTGAGTTGGAAGTGTGGTGATTCGGTCTTTGCACATCATGATGTGAATTAATTATCAATAATTCATCGATCTGAGTCAGTTACCACATATAGTATGCAGAAAACTTGGACCGAATCACAAAATCTAGTTATAAAAATGTCATTAGCTATAAAACCTAGAATGTGAAATATTTGGATGAAAATGAATGTTTGAATGCACAGTTAATCAAATTCAAATTGCGATATGTCATAGTGTTATAATTAAACTTCAAAAGTCTGGGATTTAATTGAATAAATATATAATCTGAAAGTGATGCATGCTTCAAAATGAATGTGAATGTGAAGCCAGCCATTCATACACTGAAAACATCTCATCATGATCACATTCGCTCATGTGTTTGTGAGATGACAGAAAGCAAAACACTCTGAAGTGCGCTGCACATACAGACTATGTATTTCTTTAATTAAATAACAGCTTTATGGGGATTAATTATCACACTGGGCCATTTAGTGAACTCCTTATCTGGAGGTGAGAATCTA
Organism: Myxocyprinus asiaticus; assembly: GCF_019703515.2. Taxonomy (NCBI): domain Eukaryota; kingdom Metazoa; phylum Chordata; class Actinopteri; order Cypriniformes; family Catostomidae; genus Myxocyprinus; species Myxocyprinus asiaticus. Next base: position 22,056,625 of record NC_059361.1, read on the forward strand.
CCATCAAAAACACACAGAAACACCAAAATAAAAGCTTGATTTAAATGGACGCATGTATTTTTGTACACTTGTTGGGCACATAAAATGTCCTTGAAATATCCTGGAAAATTGTGCCTTGAAAAGAGTGGGAACCCAGTACACGCAAATATTGGTTCTAATGCAGGGCAATTACATTTTGCTGCACAGGAGCAAAACAGGAGGCAGCTACATGGCTAAAATTGCTATGCCATTTGTATGACAAAAGACAGCTGCTGTTATGTGCAGTGTTTTATTTACTTTTATTTATTTAATTGTGTTCCATATGCTGACTTAGTTTCATTTGGGCGAAGTAAAGTCTACGTATGTGGCCTGAACAACCAGATTCATTTACACTTGACCAAGTCACACCTTTTATCGATCTCAAACCACCTCCATTGGTTTGATTGATCTGATTGCTTTCCATCTCAAAAAAAAAGAAAAAAAAAGAAAAAAGGTCAGGGCAAACAATCAATGCTCTTTAGCTGAGGTGGACTGATATTTTGAAAGACAGTAGAACATTGTGGTATTCAGCAATCTCTGCATTGGAATCTAAATTAAAAGGCTAAAGTCAGAAATTAATTATCCATCTGAAGCCAATGTAGTGGAAAATGTAATTTAGAGAACAATTATAGAATAACGTGCTTGAATGAAGTATATAACACACACATACACATAATGGTTAAGTCAATATATTAGCACTCATCTAGCTAATGTTTTGTGAGCGATTGAATGAAGTAGCACTTCTATGGCTCGTACAATTTTCAATCAAAAGAAGAATTTTATAAAGCCACATTTTTGCACTCAAAACAGGTGGAAGTCTTGGGAGTTTTTTGTGTAAATGGTTTTTAGTTGTTTCAATGACTCAACCTTGACTTTCTGTAAGATGTACATGGACATTTTTGAAGCATTGACAAGTGTGTGTGTCTGTGTGCACAAGTGTCTACACACACACACACACACACACGCACCTATTCTCTGTCGCTCGCCATGCTCTCAGAAGCCCTCCAGCACACAGAAGCTCTTTATATCAGAATGAAGTCACCCTTCTCCCTGTTCTCGGTCCATTGGGAACACTTCTCTCTTAGCACTCTCATTGGCATGCTAAAGAACCCTGATATTTTTGTCTGACATATTAAAGAAGGAATTAAGCAGAGCTATTGAGGGGCTTATGTCCTAAGCATTTTACATTTTCAGGGCTCTTATTTGAAAGCAAGCCATGTAGATGAGTAGAAAAGATGTGGAGGGAAGCGAATGGAGAGAGAGCGAGCTTATTGACAGCACTGTGGCCAGTCTTTCTGAGGGACCGGCAGAAACAATACGCTTACTGTTAGTCGAGGCCCTGTGATACTGTAGTGCATGGAGAAATAAGTGTCCTTTCTGTGCTTGCTTTTTCTTTCGCTCTCCCAAGAAAGTTGTTACAATGAAACCAACTCTAAAGCAGCAATTTGTAAGTCAAGAGCCTGGAAAAGTGGATTGAAATGGGGGGTGGAGAGAGGCTGAAGGAGACTGGCTTTTGGTACTGCCACCACTTGTTCTAGGGGCTTTGTTCAACAGTAGGGGAAACTCTGCTCAGTGTGGTACCCTGCTGTTCTTCACAAGGCCGCCAGGGTTCTCTCCATTTCCCTCTACCACTCTGACCATTTGCCACTTCATCAGACAGTTATACAGTATATCACATTATACAGTGCATTTGGAAAGTATTCACAGCGCTTCACTTTTTCCACATTTTGTTATGTTACAGCCTTATTCAAAAATGGATTAAATTCATTATTTTCCTCAAAATTCTACAAACAATACCCCATAATGACAACGTGAAAGAAGTTTGTTTGAAATCTTTGCAAATTTATGAAAAATAAAAAAATGAAAAAAATCACATGTACATAAGTATTCACAGCCTTTGCCATGACACTCAAAATTGAGCTCAGGTGCATCCTGTTTCCACTGATCATCCTTGAGATGTTCAACAACTTGATTGGAGTCCACCTGTGGTAAATTCAGTTGATTGGACATGATTTGGAAAGGCACACACCTGTCTATATAAGGTCCCACAGTTAACAGTGCATGTCAGAGCACAAACCAAGCCATGAAGTCCAAGGAATTGTCTGTAGATCTCCGAGACAGGACTGTATCAAGGCACAGATCTGGGGAAGGGTACAGAAACATTTCTGCAGCATTGAAGGTCCCAATGAGCACAGTGGCCTCCATCATCCGTAAAAGGAAGAAGTTTGGAACCACCAGGTCTCTTCCTAGAGCTGGCCGCCTGGCCAAACTGAGCGATCGGGGGAGAAGGGCCTTAGTCAGAAAGGTGACCAAGAACCCGATGGTCACTCTGACAGAGCTCCAGCATTTCTCTGTGGAGAGAGGAGAACCTTCCAGAAGAACAACCATCTCTGCAGCACTCCACCAATCAGGCCTATATGGTAGAGTGGCCAGACGGAAGCCACTCCTGAGTAAAAGGCACATGACAGCCCGCCTGGAGTTTGCCAAAAGGCACCTGAAGGACTCTCAGACCATGAGAAACAAAGATTGAACTTTTGGCCTGAATGGCAAGCATCATGTCTGGAGGAAACCAGGCACCGCTCATCACCTGGCCAATACCATCCTTACAGTGAAGCATGGTGGTGGCAGCATCATGCTGTGGGGATGTTTTTCAGCAGCAGGAACTGGGAGACTAGTCAGGATCGAGGGAAAGATGAATGCAGCAATGTATAGAGACATCCTCGATGAAAACCTGCTCCAGAGCACTCTGGACCTCAGACTGGGGCGAAGGTTCATCTTCCAACAGGACAACGACCCTAAGCACACAGCCAAGATTACAAAGGAGTGGCTATGGGACAACTCTGTGAATGTCCTTGAGTGGCCCAGCCAGAGCCCAGACTTGAACCCGATTGAACATCTCTGGAGAGATCTGAAAATGGTTATGCACTTATGCTCCCCATGAAACCTGATGGAGCTTGAGAGGTCCTGCAAAGAAGAATGGGAGAAACTGCCCAAAAATAGATGTGCCAAGCTTGTAGCATCACACTCAAAAAGACTTGAGGCTGTAATTGGTGCCAAAGGTGCTTCAACAAAGTATTAAGCAAAGGCTGTGAATACTTATGTACATGTGATTTTTTTTTTTTGTTTTCTTTTTAATAAATTTGCAAAGATTTCAAACAAACTTCTTTCACATTGTCATTATGGGGTATTGTTTGTAGAATTTTGAGGAAAATAATGAATTTAATTCATTTTGGAATAAGGCTGTAACATAACAAAATGTGGAAAAAGTGAAGCGCTGTGAATACTTTCCGGATGCACTGTATATAGAGGCACAAATTAAAAGAGTGTCAGAGGCTTATAAACAGCAATAGCAACAAAAACAACATCCATATTATTATTATTATTATTATTATTGGGCTTTTATTGCAAGGGTTTTCAACCTTAACATACAGACCTAGCGACCCAACAGCCAGACTTTCAGCCAACCCAGGGATCCCCAGTATAAAACAGGTAGATTTTCTCATCACTTTGTAATAACTTTCATAAAATGATATTGTTCTAAAGGCTAATTTCAGTCTGATCTCAGGAAAATTCACCCACATTTGGCTTCTTCCATTTGTATTAATTAGACTTTTTAATTGACAGAGATAGTAGAGAGTGACAGTACATTATTGGGGAGAGAGAGTGGTAAAGGGATTGGCACATGTTGCAGACTGGACTCAAACCTTCGTCACCCACATGAGCACCACAGCTCAACACGTGAGTAGCATCTGAGCTAACCGCTGCACCATGGCGTAAAGTATCCAAGGCATTTCTTCAAAGTAAGTAAACTTCACACAATCCAACAACAAGGCAAATAAAGGTAAATTAATGTAAATAAACCTAAATCCATTTAAAGGGCATAGAGGTGATAAACATTTACTAACTGCCAAAACACAGGGAGCCATAACTATTTCAAGTGCATTTTCTCAGGCAGACTGTGCTAGTGAAAGCATTGCGGACTCCCAGTTGGTGTAGCAGGGTGATAAATCTAGCAGACTGTTCAGCAGCCAGGGAACATAACAGCGTTCAAAAGATGGCTTGCCCGGCTCTTTAGGCAGGCGTTTATGATGGAGTCCCCAACCACAATTATGGGAGCCTTGGGCTGCTACCGGAAACAAACCCATTGACACGTTGACAAAAATCCATGCCCCGTGTTTATATGGCGTTCTGCAAAGAAATCGGAAAAGGTAATCATGTATGTAGGCTGGGGTTAAGAAGCAATGTAACAGTCTATTAACTTTAATATAGATATGTGGAATAAGCATATGCAGGGGCCCATTAGCATAAATCTTGGTTACACACGAGCGAGCCGCCACAGCTCGGCACGGGCGCACTTTCTCTAAGTAGAGAGGTCTAATGACAAACACTCAAATGAAGTGAGCCAGCTCGCCGGCTCCTCACTTGAGCTCTCAATTAGAGGCCCCACTTTTTAGCTTGCCTTGCCATGCCTACCACTCTCTCCCTTTCAGAGCCACTTCTGATCCATAAAGAAAAAAATAGTGGAGTACAATAAACATTGTGATAATGTTTTTATTTGTGAATAATGCTAAAGTCAGCAAGTTGTTAAAGCTTAAGTGGGTAATTTTCTGTTAATATACATTCTTCTGTCTATTCCAGCTTAAATTCAAAGACAACTAGAAGTAAACAATGTTTAGGTTGATTTCCCAAAAAGATTCAACACTTTGGCACTATCAAAATACTGTTCAGTGTAGGCATCCTGACCACCCTGACATTGCAACATTGGCTCAACCAATGGTAATTTTGGTAAGTTTGGGATGGGACTATCTGCCCAACCAATGGAAGATGGGACTGTGTTCAGGAAACCTGTTTGAAAACAGTCATTATTTTTGCAAATCTGTTGGTGATGCTATAGGTGCAGAAATTACACATTCCAGCTTTAATATTTGAAGCCTTTTTAAGTTTATTTCAAGTGTAAACTCTTACCCTTTTTGGCTTTAGGAAAAGAGACCATCTCTTTGACATAATCTGTTCTGTTCTGGTTGATTTATTATAAATCATAGAAATTGTGGGTAGGTCTGAAAGACCACATGGAATTTGATGAGGAAAAACAGACAATAGTAAACAAGTAATTGAGAAAAAAGGTTTGTCAGAGGAAAGAAAGCTTGGGTGTAGGAAAAAGGAACACTTTCCATTTTGTTTGATTCATCATCAAAGAGGACTGAAAGGATGCTGAAACAAGAGAGATATTCCTGACTCGACTTTCTGTTTTCCCCCACTACAAAACTCAGTGTTTGATGTTTTACTGAGAGAGGCTTTCAAAAGAACAGATGTGCTTAGAACTTCCAGGGAAAAGGGAAATAGAGAGAAAGGGAGGACACAGGAAAGAAGATTAGTGCTGTGTACATGCCTTTTTTCATTGTTTACATAAAAAAAATATATATATATTATTTTCTTTGTCTCATTATTGTCTCATAAGTTGTTGTGGTCAACATTGCTGCAACTTTTATTGTTGGGTTAGGGTTTGGTTGTAGTGTGCTGTTTTAGATTTATTTTTGTTTTCATTAAAGATGAAATGGATAATTTGACAACGTAAAAATATTGTCTCAGCTTAATATGCAGTCACATAAGTATATTTATTTCCCCAAAATCTAAACACTGTGGAACTTTAAATAGCACCATGCAGTGTGTTTACATGCACAGTTATAATCGAGCTATAGCAGGTTTTTGCGGGGTTGAGCTACAATCTTCATTTGTCTGTCCAAGTATATGTGACACAATGTGTAATATTATTTTTTTTTGGAAGGATGCCAATACAATGGGTACATGTATCACATCACCTCTTGACTATTCCAGCGTTACGTACACTGCGGTGAGTATGGAAGTACTTTAATGTCAAATGTATTTGAAACAAAAAAGTGCTCTGAAATGCACTAAATGAAAATAACACATTGCCTTAACAGTGCTTGCATTTTTGGGGGGGATGCAGCTTTATGTGGTTGAATGTTTAAGCTGTGAACATTTCGCACAAAATTTCATCATTAAAAATTCATAAAATAATGGACCGAATATTACCTGTCGAATAATAAAGATAAAAAAAAATTTAAAAAAAATATTTTGGAACTGAACTTTGGCAGGTGAATATGTATTATTAAATTTTTAATGATGCAATTTTGAGCTAAATGTTTTTAATTGAAATATTAAATAATTAATTGTCCATATACAACCATATCAATGTAACGTGGGTGTCTTGGAGAGGAAGAGAGGAGACGCAGGAGTAGATTCTTTTAGTCTTTTAATTATAAACGTTGGAGTAGAACAATCACTGGAGTGGAAACAGAAGAAAGGCTCAACAATAGTAATCGCTGGAGTGGAACAAACACTAAATCTTAACATTCAAACTAAGCATAACGTAACACCTCATAACAAAACACTTCAAAGACTGACAAATGAATTAACAAAACTAGAGGGTATTCATACACAAAGCACTAAATGAAGGATTGGGATACAGGTGAGGAAAATAAGGAACAGGTGGAAGTGATTAGGGAAGAGAATTCTGGGAAATGAAGTCCAGGGGAAATTTTCAAAATAAGAGTCCTTGAAGAACATGAGGGAGACAGACTGTGACAATGAAAATGCAAACACTGTTAATGCAATGTGTTTATTTTTTTTATTTATTTTTTTTAAAGACATTTGCCAATAAAATACTTTCACAGGTAAACAATGACATTACATTTGCAGTGAAAATGTGAAATTATTAAAATTATTAAAAATGTGCTTATTACCAGTATATTAAACCCTGCAGAGAGATTTCAGACCTAAAAAAAAATAAATAAAATAAAAATAAAAATCAGACTTGATAAGTTTTTAATTTGTAAAAAAAATAAAATAAATAAATAAATAAATAAAAACTGTGAATTGAATTGAACAATCCAGAAATAATAATAGCCGGTTGGCATACACATATATTATTATTATTATTTATTTATTTATTTTATTTGTTATTTTCATATTATTGAGGAAAAACGTAGTTATGAACTTAAAAAAAAAAAAAGAAAAAAAAGTGGCACTTATATGATGAGGGAAAACCATCTAAAACACTTTAAACCCGCAGACTTTGACATCTGAGACATCAGTAGGATATCCATTAAGCCAGGCTACACGATTGATTGAATTAAGAAAAATTGCGATATTACTAAACCGCAAATGGCTGCGTTTTAAAATGTAGTCTGCTTTCATGGCTTCAGTCAGTGTGAAGTTTTATGTGCTTAATGCAGGGGCCAGTTACGGTCTGATTAATGTGAAGATATTCTGGATAAAGCCAAGTTATAATCCCATTATCTGTCAGTCCGACTTCACAAAAACTGATTAGTACGATTTCAGTTGGACTGAAGCATTTACATGAAATTGTAAGAAGTCACATTTTTGTGAAAGTCCAATTGAAATTGAATGAGTTGAATTAAAAATACTGATTGACTCAATGAATGGTGTGAGGCAGGACTATCTGTATCTGTCCGACCAGTGTCAAATGGGGGGTGTTTGGAAAACCTGTTCAAAAACAGTATTTTATTGTATTTTATTTTTATTTTTATTTCATTTTTTTGAGACACTAGTGGCAAATATATTACACACTTCAGCTTTAACCACCACTATTATTGCTTATTCATCAGTTCAAAAGTTGCAATTTTACTTGTTCACCTGACGGCCGGTGCTATGTAAAAAACAAAACAAAAAAACAATCCAGTTGCATTGTCAAAGTGGTAATTGACTTTCTTTACCCTTGACATAAGCTCACTTAATAACACTACTGCTTCCTCTTATTGTTGTCTGCGGTCACCCTTACATCCTGTCAGATGTCACACGGTGGTCTGTGCATAAAAAGCCTGTCTTATCGGGGGTCTGAGTAGCTCAGCGAGTAAAGAAAATGACTACCACCTCTGGAGTCGCGAGTTCGAATACAGGGCATGCTGAGTGACTCCAGCCAGGTCTCCTAAGCAACCAAATTGGCCCGGTTGCTAGGGAGGGTAGAGTCACATGGGGTAACCTCCTTGTGGTCGCTATAATGTGGTTTGTGGTGAGTTGTGCGTGGATGCCGTGGAGAATAGCTAACCGGCAGTCATTTGCATTGCCATGTTACAGCTGTTATGAGACCTAACTCCCCATTCCACAGACTTACCATCCTATCTGTCTGTTGCCTCAGCAGTCCCCATGTCTGAGAAATTGTTACGTGGTGTATCTGTCCTGTAAGCCCCACAGTCATTGCATGCAGATCACATCGGCATAGAAATAACAGCACTGTAAAAGTCATAAATCACATGATTGAAAAGCCTAAACTCAGTTGAGTTGGAAACCATTGTGGTGTCTTCTGGGGCTAATTGGATTGGTGTTTAGCAAGACCCCGAGAGGAGGCTGACCTAGCGTTCATGCATAAAATTGTCTTTGTTTCTCTCCATCGGCCACACTTTCCCTTCTCCCCCATTGCATCTTAACCTCCTCTGCTGATACCCCGCTGCACCGGGAGGCATATTAGTACACCTTTGTGCCAGCACGGGTGGAGAGGGTGGGGGAAGAGGAAGAAAAAACAGAAATGATCTGGTATTAAATTTCAATAACACATTTCCCCCGGTCCTCCAGAGTACAAGTAATCAAGGGTTAAATTGGATCTGTAACGTATGCTTGGTGACCCACAAATCGCTTCCCTATCAACCAGACTCATTACGAGCCGGCAAGCAGATGAGTGTTTGTGCGCCACTGCCTTTGAGCGGCAGGGATTGTGTGTATTACTACTAACATGGCTGAGGTATTTAAATTTAGATTTTTTCGAAATGGGTTTTGACATGTTTCATTTCCTCCGGGGGAAGCGCCAGAGACCGCCGAAAGTAAATGTTGCTAAAAAGTCATCAAGGCAGAATATTAAAATGCCATAAAATAAGAATTTCGCTAATGTGATGGGGCCGGGGTGGCTGCAGGTACGTCACACCAGGGTCAAAGGGGTCCTGGTTCTGGGAGAAACATTATTTGTTCCCCTTGGCTGCCTTTTTACTGCCCTCTTAAATAAATTATTAAAGGAATTATTTCTCTCCCCCTCGGCCTGCCTCTTGGGCCTACCAAAGTTCAGCCACACCATTTGAAATGAAAAACAGGCAAAAAAGGATTGACACAATACGGTAGAATTGCAGTCTTCCCCCATTTCCTTTTACGAACCAGGTGAGAATTACCTTTTAAAATGGACCAAAAATTCCTAGGTGCTTGCAAATGTTGTTTGCTAAGGTCGCAATGCTTATTTTGTTCTATGGAGGGGTAGTTTACTATAAATCTGCATAATTAGATCTTTCTTTAAACACCAAATACATTCATATGATAGGATTATAGAACTAAAAGCACTGCATTCACTCCCCACTCCTACACAACTCAGTTGGAATGAATATCGTAGCATAAGGCATCTTATACATGATCATTTTGAGCTGATAATTACACATTTTTGGAGTCTGGTAGGATTGGACATTCATGTATGGGTTTTGTGACAGCATGATTATTGGAAACACTTTCTGCCTCAGTGACTAAATTAAAACATTTGTCTGCCACAGATCCCCTAGTGTGAAAGACAAAAATAAAAGACAGCACAGTATACATTTTGCGTATTTTTTTAAGTAATCCGTTTCTTAAACACTCACATTTCAGTCTCTCACCATGTTCCCTATATTGTTTTCTGTATTTCTCGAGTATTTCTTTTGAGCCCATTACCAGCCTGACATCCCACCAGCTGTCACTAATTGCCCACTAATGGGCTGCGGTGGTGTGATGTTTCTCTGTGAGGGGCGTTCAAATTCAGTACTGGAGGTCCTTCTGCCTTGCCAAATCAAAGGGAACATACTTAAAAGGCACATCATGCTCTTGCCTTAAATCATTTTAAAATCCAAATAAATCATAAAACGGCAGGATGCATCGTCATATGTACAAAAATAACAACACAGATCAGCATACTTATTTAAATGCACCCACACTAGAGAAGAAATAGCTATTAGATTGAACAAAACAAGTATATTTGTCTTAAATGTACTTTATGTTTTGCTTTTCATTGCATTGCTATTTAGTTTTCCAAATGAGTCACTTTACCCTTTCTTTTGCAGAAAAAATAAAATAAAAATATGATGGTTATGCTGATATGTAGAATCATGCGTGGTATTTGTAATCTTTACGGTTGAGATTTTAGCAGGAGACAAGCGGGGCACGTGTCTGCCCTCTGCGTCATCCAGCCTGCTAATAGATGTGAGAAGGTCATCTGGCATTAGCGGCAGAAGTACGTTAGCATTTGCGCTGAGTGTCTCTCGCCAGACTCTGTGCATGTTTGAAGGCGCTTGGACAAGCAGGCCCTTTCACAGTGATGAATGGCTTTTTTAAGCGTTCTGCTCCCTAGTTATGAGAAGGGTGACCTGGTCATTGGATGACTTTATGAAGCTATAAAAAATGTATGTCAGTCTCCAGTCTCTAATGCCATCCCCAAACAGAGGAGGAGGGAGCTGAGGGGGAGGCAAAATGGTAAAAAAAAAAAAAGGCCATTTACTGACGCTCTAAATAGCTCTCTGACTGCCCTTCTCTACTTATCCGACAATGTCCTTGTCATCAAGACAATTTCTTATTCTGTTTTTTCTTCCCCCTCTCTCACTGTTTTTACTCTTTTATAAGACATATTTGAATGAATGGCAGACGCCCCCCCCCCAAACCCACTCCGACTCCAACGTCTTTCTTTCAGCCCACTTGGGATCCACGGCCTAACACCCCCTGACTAAATCCAGTGATATTCCTGCAGTATTCGAAGCATGGGTGGAATATTTACAGTGAGATCTGCATAATGAACAGGTGAGAGTATCTCTGTTTAGAGCCAAAGAATCAACATTGTAGATGTGTGAAATGTTTTTACTTGCATTGTGAGCCTAATGATTTGAGCAATTTATAACAAATGGTTTATGATTAATGATTGAAGATTGTTTGGCTTTATGGTAGAATAATCATTGTCTATTGGACAGTAAAGCAGTTAGTAAAGCATACATATTAATAATATAGAAGAAACATAGATACTTACACTGTAAACCTGGTCAGAGCTTAAGAAGAGCAATGGAGGGTCATATCCGAAAATCAAGATTAGGGATTTACTCACTAACAGTTTTCACCTCATTTCCATGTAGCATGGCAAAATCCCATTAATCACAAATGTCTTCTTTTTAATAAATATGCAAATTTATATTAGCCGATTGGTGTTACTCCTAATGTGTCATTAATAAAACATGAGCCTCTCAGCTCTCTGCCTGCCAATGTTTGGGAGAACAAACATTCAGAGATGGGAAGAAGATCCTGGAATGCTAGTCTTGATAGACTTGATGCAAGAAATTCTATATAATCCAGTCAGAGTTCTATTTCCTGGACTTGGCCCTTTTGGACCCCTTAAATATCATAACTACCACAAACCTCTCAATGATGTTCAATTTAATTCAGTCTTGGTGTCCAGGACAGCATGCAACTTTAAATTGAAAACTACAATTATTTATTTATGAAAGTAATTAGGGCATGATGTCTGACAAGTGCCAGTATGCCTATTTGAGAGCTCTTAGGCTAAGAAGTGGATAACAGTCATGTTTTATTCAATGGGAAGGAGCCACATTATTTTAGTGGCTTATTATAGCATCTTAACCTACTGTACCTTGTGACCTGCAAAGTCACTGTACTAGACGACAAACCAGAAAGGTGGGTTTGTTAGCACAATTGATGGTGGATTATTTCAATCTAATTTTAGAATGGTCAGTAAGGATGAGATACTCCTCACCCAAACGCCCCATCCCCAAAATGACTGCAGCATCACGTATGTTTGTCTATGATACACTCTAACCTCAGGGACTCTTTAGCAACAGAGTCAAAAAGAAAACTGTAATTTGAACCATACATAAATGTCAGTCTGTAATTGTCAGAACATGGTGTTAAAGTCCCCATTCCAAAATGTGTTGGGTGTCATAATGGCTTGTGAGGCTTTTAAAGTAAGCTTTGCATTTGTAAACATAGAACCAGGTCTTCTAATATGGCAATATAGAGGCATATGAAATATGATTCAAGTACTTTTTTTTTCACATTCAGTAAATAATTATCACAGATTGTCCAGACCCACTTTATATTAGGTGTCTTAACAACTATGTACTTAAGCTTTTGACACAATGTACTTATTATGTACATATGTGTTGTTGCATTGTACTTAAATTTAAATTACCTGCATTTAATTACATCTGTAGTTACACTGTTAACCTTAACCCCTAAACCTAACTCTACCAAACCCTTACCCCAAACCTAATCTAAACCCTAACCCTACCCCTAAACCAACCCTTACCTCAACCTCAGTAGAAGCAAATGTTATCTTGTGAGAATTTTGCAGAATAACATGTAGTTACACAATAATTACATCGTATTGTTTGTTTTTTAATGTTAGTAAATAGTAGTTAAAGACACCTACTATTAAGTGGGGCTGATTATTCTTCTTGTTGTAATTTTTGCATATTTCCCTTTTGACATTATGATTAATATGGGTGTGCAAAAGTGCAATATGGCTGGTATTTAAAGTTGACAAAGAAATTGTGAGGAATTGGTGGGTAGTAAGACATCAAAAGACATAAAACATTTTGTTGTCATTGTTTAGATTCAAGGAAAATATATGTCATGTGACTTGATATGATTAATAGTTACATAAAAACATTTTCTTACTCTCAACATATCTTTTGTTTTGCCCTTACTTGGAACTTAAAACCCAATCTATGACTTAACATCAGATCTCACAGATTGAATTTGACTAATATCAGTGTTGTAATACTCGAGAACAGTCTTGTTCTCGAGACCACTTTTTGAAGGTCTCGGTCTCGTCTCGGAATCGACCACATTTTTACTCGGCCTTGTCTCGGTCTCAGACAAAGAGGACTCTGGATTTTATTTCAAGACCGGTCAAGACCACAACTGCTGAGATATCACTAAATTGCCTGTGCACTGTCTGATTTATTTGTTAACATCATTACTGTGATTGGATGTAAAACGTCCTGCTTCAAATGCAAGCAATAACTTGACTAATTTCTAAGTTGAATTTTTTTTTTTTTTTTTACTGTTAACCGCTGTCACCCCTCCCCGCCCCTCTTCACACACACTCCAAGAAAGTGAATGCGGGAGACGAGAAGAAACTGTGGCTGTCTGAGAGATGTCAACCAAATTTTCTGTTATACAATTTGGCTACCTAAACCTGTGTTTCCCAACCACTGTGCCCACTATGTGCCATGAAAGATTGTCAGGTGTGCCATGGAAAATTATCAAATTCTTCAAAATAAATACAGTATTTTCCCGGTATTTTAGTGAAGGCATAGAGATGGTAGAAGAGTTTTAAAGTTGCCAATTCAGTATATTTTCCATTACAAAGTATTTTATGCAACCAGTTTAAATATTTTGTCCATCACAACATTATTGTTCTAACAAACTCTAGTCTGCTGACAAACACAACTCCTCACATGCCCACAAAATGATGCTTCATCATCATACTTGTAGTAAAAACATTCAGTCAGTGAACCGAATGAATGAATAAAATACAACAGGTGTATTGTTTTACTCACAGACTAAAAGCTGTTTATTTGTGCACAGCATAGAGTTACAGATGTTATGAACAGATGTGGTTTACTTGTTGCATTTCTCTCATGAAACATAAAAAGAATATGAGAAACTGTTACATACGATTACTAAAAGCAAATTCTCCAAAAACACCATGTTACTGTGTAGATTCTGAGGTAGGCTACTGTAATCTTCACGGAGCACATGTGACATCTAAACCAGTGAATGGAGGCCGGGCGGCTGCTCTCGGGAGCTAGTGCCTGCCGGATCCAACCTCTGTCAGTACGACTTGCGTGTTTTTTTTCTATCTATCAAAAACACGATTTTGACCCGGTGCGACTTATAGTCAGGTGTGACTTTGTTTCTGGAAAATACAGTAAATAAATAAATAAATAAATAAATAAATAATAAAAAATGTATTTTCTGTGCCGTTGCAAGAATTAATTAGCAAAAATACACAAATTTGTTGCTTTTTCCTTATCCAATTAGTGCTCTTGGCATCTGTGACCTCATTATACAGCGTACCTATGTTACTTGCGTTTTTTGCATAGCCGAAGTTTAAACATTACGAGTTCACCCTACTAAGACAGACAGAAAACATGGACAAGTTCTTGAAAAGGAAAACTATCAATGATGGTTATGTGGGATAGTGGTGTGCCATGGGATTTTTTTAATCATAAAAAATGTGCCGTGACAGAAAATATTGGGAAACACTGACCTAAACCACAAAGAGTTCATCTGCGAAAAAGCGTCCAAAAGAAATGTAAATTCCGCAATGCAATGCTTACCGAGATGGCTGGGACCACGTCAAACTTTTATCGGCACTTAGAAAGGAAGCATAAAGAAAGGTAAGCTAAGTGTAAGTGATTGTTTATGAATTGGGATGTTAGGAGACATCTCTGGTGACAGTCAAACTAACGGGGCATTGCAGTTTTGTTTCCTTTAATGTCATCTTCCGAGCATCTGCAAAGGAATGCCTTTAGTCGGAGATCGGAGATATCAAGTGGAATTTCCCAAATCTGATTTGAATGGAACGCAGCATCTGTACCTAAACTCATCTTCACCCCTCACCCAAAGAGATTTAGCAAGTATTAGCTATACATATTATCTACTTATGTATTTACTAGCTAGTTTCAGTTGCTTGCCAGCTATTTACAACCTAGCTAGGTGCGCAAGCTACCTAATTTAGTTAACATATATTGAGGGATGTAGCTAAAGCAGTGTTATCTTTGTGAGAGATTGAGGGGACAGGACATGTAATGTAGTTGTGTTTTTTCTTGTGATAAATAATGACGAGACAGGCCACATAAAGCTAAGTAGCTAATGTATATAAAGTTACATTACATCAACGTTAGCTAATGTCAGCTTTGACATAAACGCTACACGCCGTGGTAACGCTCCCTCACTTGGGTGAGAGAGCTAGAGATGTGATAACAGAGACCGAGAAATGCGCCTCCACTTATATGAAAAATTTACATTTTAAATAGGCTGCTTTGCT
Organism: Myxocyprinus asiaticus; assembly: GCF_019703515.2. Taxonomy (NCBI): domain Eukaryota; kingdom Metazoa; phylum Chordata; class Actinopteri; order Cypriniformes; family Catostomidae; genus Myxocyprinus; species Myxocyprinus asiaticus. Next base: position 22,071,746 of record NC_059361.1, read on the forward strand.
TGTGTTTGGCATTCTTTGTTCTATTTTCTAGATTTAGCTATGTGGTTTGCAAATTGCACACATTTATACAAGGCTTGTTGTTGGTTCAAAAAAAATAAATAAAATAAAATAAAAAATAAATAAATAAATAAATACTATATTGATTAAAAGACAGAGAAAAGTGAAGACTTAAGTATTGAATAATTGTTTGATATATTCTGTACTTAATTATGGTTTCTAGGGGAAGAGTCATCCAGAAAACCTAACGTGATACTTCCACAAAATTCTTATTGTTTTAGGTGGATGGTAAAACTTGGAAAAGGAGTGTTGAATAAAGATGGTTAAGTTGATTTCAGCTCCTTAGTGTTTGTTTGTATTTGTTTGCTCATAGAAAACAAAGGAAAATTCACACACATAAAATTCACCTCTGCAATGCCTTTTGATTATTTTATCAAGACATTTCTCATGGTACACTGATACATACACACAGACATATATATATGGCAATAAAAGAGGTGAATGAAGAGGAATCTTCATTTGTTTTCTTTTTATGGGAATGTGGATCTTTCAGATCAGTTTGAGGAATGCCAATGGTTTGCATGTTCCACATTTTATCGCAAGTGTGTCATGCAGTGTGGGACTCGCACTGGTCTGGTCTTGGTCTTGACTTGGTCTCGCCCTGCCTTGGTCTTGGTCTTGACTTGGTCTCAACCCCTCAAAGTCTTGGTCTTGTCTCTGTCTCAATACACTCTGGTCTTGGTCTTGACTTGGTCTCGGTTTAGGTGGTCTTTACTACAACACTGACTAATATCATCTGTAGAGTAGAATGATTCAACAGGCACAACTTTAATTTTGCCTTCAAAATGCTTATTCATTCATGTAAATTCCCACTGGATATATATATATATATATATATATATATATATATATATATATATATATATATATATATATATATATATATATATATATTAAATGAATGACACTTTAAGAGTTTAAAAATAATGCATTTAAATAGCAGGCCTTGGTTAGTGGAATTGCCAAGGTTTACAAGTTCACTATAATGTCTTTTACATGGGTTGTCAAAAACAACACAAGGCTATTTTTCTTCAATAGCTGCACACTTGTTGCTGTTAGACTATTTTAGACTTGCAGCCTTCTGCGTCCTTTATATTGTGCATTCCCCCAAATGGATAAACGAAAGAGATTATTTCAGTATCAGTGGAGTTAAAGCAAGTGAGATGCTGGGGCCAAATTGCCCGCCTCTGTCTCTTCATGTGCAATCAATCATGGAGCTCTCCTCAGCCACGCTGTTTTAAAAACAGCTGTAATCTGTGGTCATTGTTGCCAGAGTAGATTGTTTGGCAAACTATTACCATAACTGTCAGGCTAAATCAGAAAAATAATCTCATCACTCCGGACAGATGCAGTTCCCCTGCATTATTGATACGGTCATCTTGCAGAGAGAGAGAATTATAAAACATAGTTCTATTTACAAAGGGAGATTGGCTGGGTGCTTGAGAGTGAGTGAGAGGGACAGGTACTTCCAGGAAGTGAGATATAGGCAGTCCAGAAGGGAGCAGAAAGGAAAGAAAAAACAAATTTCTTGGCTTCTTGGGGTCACTTCACCCCATGGGCTTGCTTCCTCAGTGAAAATGAATCACTTGGATACACAGACTGAATACTTAAAGTGCTTTCCTTGCCTCTGAGGCCTTGACACTTAATATGAGATTTTACCCCCATATTTATTGCAAAACTGGGTGGCTGGGGTTGATCTCAGTAGCAAGGTAATCTCTGCATTTACTCTTGAAAGCAATAGCACATTAGCATTCTAATATTTTTCACGCTTCTTTGTATTTAAGTATAATTTTATTTTTTTAATTTTATTTCTGGAGAGTGTAACTGTAACGATGGGCTGGCAATGACAGGCAGACGATGATGAAGTCTAGAACCCAAGTGCAGTTTATTACTAGAAGCGTGAAAACCAAAAACATGACTACAAAACATAAACATGAACTAAACTAGACTTGACTTGACTTGAATTGACATGACTTCCAAACAATGTTACAGCACTCAATACCTGACGAGACAATGGCAAACATGAAGGCTTAAATACACAGACATGGGTAACAAGTAAACAAGACAACCATTCACAAGACTGAACTAATAAACAAGATAACAAGACAATGACCATGAACCAATGACATAACAGAACTAATAACAAGACTATAACCAATTGGAATAGAACACATGAACATGAGGGAAACAGGATAATCACATGACTTGACATGGAAACAGGGAATCACATGACATGGCAGGGAAACAGGAAATAACATTACACGGAAACACTTTTCAAAATAAATGACATTAACACAAAATATGAACAAAAACATGACAGTGACAGTAACATGAATTTGTACGGCTGTTACCCATTGGTTGAGAATGCAGACCAAGAAATCACTGAATGTACAAGTTAATTTTGGGGGATATTTTTACGTGTCTGCCCTTTGAAGCAGGAACATAAAGTATGTACTTTTTTAAGCACGTTCAAATTGGGTCCAAAATCAATGCTCACCAAGAGTGAAATGTGAGTAAAATTAGGCTTTGGCAAGTTACTGGCCATTTGGCTGGTAACTTTTTTTACGGACCACAACATAATGCATAATTTAAATTGCAAGAATGATAGTCTATGGGGCCTGGGTAGCTCAGCGAGTATTGACGCTGACTACCACCCCTAGAGTTGCGAGTTCGAATCCAGGGTGAACTGAGTGACTCCAGTCAGGTCTCCTAAGTAACCAAATTGGCCCGGTTGCTAGGGAGGGTAGAGTCACATGAGGTAACCTCCTCATGGTCACGATTAGTGGTTCTCGCTCTCAGTGGGGCACGTGGTAAGTGGATCGCGGAGAGTAGCATGAGCCTCCACGTGTGGCGTCTCCACGGTGTCATGCACAACGAGCCACGTGATTAAATGCATGGACTGACGGTCTCAGAAGTGGAGGCAACTTGTCCTCCGCCACCCGGATTGAGGTAAGTAACAGCAACACCACGAGGACCTACTAAGTAGTGGGAATTGGGCATTACAAATAATAAAAAAATTAAAAAAAATGATAGTCTGACCATCACAGTTGTTGTTGTTGTTGTTTTCAAAAACATCCAAGCACTTTACTAGAATTATTATCTAATAGTGATGAAGGTACAGTATTTGTGTTAATTTTTTTTCTTCTCCAGATCTCCTTGTGGTGACACATGTGTGAACTACTGTATTACTTGCATTAAAGGAGCATTTGTGGCATAATATTGATTACTAAAAAAAAAAAAAAAAAGTTCCTTATTAAACAAAAACTGTGGTTACAGTAATAAGTATTATAATACTCACTGTTTCAATAGTATAGCCACAAGACATTAACATTATACATGTTAATATGATTTAACGGTGATAAAATCGCTTGCTAACCTTATCTGTGCACTTCCAATACTTTCATGGTGAAGTAATGCTGGTAGGGTACAACAAGGCTAAAGGCACCCTGAGGTAAAAGTCACTTTTGATTGGTAGTTTTTGTTTCTGTATAAATGCAATGTACTTTCCTTAACACCTGTTTGTTACTATACACTACACAATATTCCTGATCCATAAGATCACTGTGTGCAATGTCAAAAGTTTTATAAGTTCTACAGGCTGCATAAAACACATAGTTTTTCTTAAGTGGGGGGAATAGATTTGTTAAAAAAAATGTTCAAAGTGGGTTCACAATGGAGATTAATTTGTTTATAGAATACTTCAGATGTTATGAAATGCCAAATGTGATTGGAACAGGAATAATAATAATAATAATAATAATAATAATTTGAATCTAAACAAACTTCCAGTATTGTTTCTTCTCACAGCAAATTATATTGCTCCATCAGTATTCAGTAATAATGTATTTTTTTTTTCAATCTTGAAACACTTTGTAAAAATCATGTATAAAAGAGATTGTAGCACACTTAAATCATGTTAACATGTATAATGTTTACATATTGTGGCTATACTTTTAAAACTGCACTAGTTTATGGACTGGCCCCATTTACTTCCATTGTAAGTGAAATTATTTTCTGGTAATCAACATAATGCCAACAATGCTGTCAGTTGAGCTTGAACTATACTGAACCCGGAACAAGCAACACATGTTTATAAATGTCACATAGATACTGTATGATGCTGCGAGTGACACTGCATTCTTTGTCACTAATATGCAAGGAAATATTTATAAAATTGTATTATAGTTGGGACAAATATATATAAATATATACAGTATGTATGTATTATATATATATATATATATATATATATATATATATATATAATAAATATGTGTGCAAAATACAGTTTAATGGCCAGTAAGAAATATTTATTGCAATATTTAGAAATATTTTCCTTAATTCATCTGCTATTTTCAGGTGAGGCAAAAAGTACATTTTGGACGCTGCCTTCAGATGCATGTTGACCGAGTAGCACTGCAGACACTTAAACACTGAAACTTGTGTTGTTTTTCTCAGATTATGTTATGTGCACTCCTAATATCCCTCTCAGGCATATTTTATTACAATTTTTAATCTGTCCGGTTGACCTGTGCAGCCATGTTGGGCCTTGGTATACCCTAAATTGCAGGTCTGCTGTTTGACCGGTTGCCAAACGTTGTGTTGTAAAAACATGTGTCCTTTGCATACACGGGACACAATTTGGCAGGATAGCATATAGCGGCTTACAAGATCCAGCATATGGAAGGACAAATAGTCTCTCGTCCAATGCATCAGGTCTGTGCCATCTTCCCACAAAAAAAGGAACATGATGGATGTTGGAAAATGAAGGCTGGGATGGATCCAGGCAATACTTTCAGCCAATAGGCAGTAACAGCCAGGTTAGAATTACAGCACCCTTGGCTTGGGAGAGCTTGCCAGTAATATCCGTTGTCATAGTGTCTTGGTGTTTTTATAAAGGTAACCCAGTGCCCTTTGCTTGGATTGCTGTGATGTTCTCAATGGCTTACATTAGCATGTTGTCTCAGATTGATCAAAATTTTGATTTAGCCCTGACTGATTCAGCCATGTTTTGCCTGAGGCTTGAAGTGTGTTTAAGCCTATTTAGAAATTAAAGCCACTGTTAATAGCTCGACAAATGGCATCCACTTTGTACTTTAAATTGTTAATTTTAGAATTTGTGAAGCAGATTTGTTTCCTTCCTTACTGACTGGGAAACTGTGGAAAGTTATGCTATAGTAATAGTATTGTGAGTACAAGCTTTTCTTTAAATATTTTATTTTAAATGAGCACTCCCGCAAAAGCAAATGTTTTTACTTACCGATGCCCAGTGCTGGGTAGATTACTTCTGAATTGTTATCTTGTTCTGATTACAAATTACATGACTAAAATTGAAATCAGTAACATAATCTCTTGGATTATATACTTTAGCTAATTGTAAGGACAGTCCATAAGGAGGACACGGGAGGCAGGTTGCTCCACTCACAGGTAAGGCTTTTAATGACCACACTAATCTCTTCAGCTTCACAATAATAAATTCTTAGCTTCACAATAATAATCTCTTCAGCTTCACAATAATAATTTCTTCAGTTTCACAATAATAAATTCTTAGCTTCACAATAATAATCTCTTCAGCTTCACAATAATAATTTCTTCAGTTTCAGAATAATAGCTTCTTCAGCTTCACAGTAATAACTTTCTGGACCCAGGCTCTCTTCCTGGTCTGCTGGCGTTGTGGCTCTTTTATGCCGCTCTCCGCGTGCTCACTGTAATTAAAGACAGGTGTTAGACATAATTTAGCTCAGGTGCAAGCGCCCTTACCGCTTTCTCTCTCTCCGGACGGACGCTTGACCAGGCCCCCGCTGCCACGGTAATCTAATCCAATTATTTTTGAATTACTTTTGTATTAACTCTGACCTAACTTTTGGTTTATTTGATGGCACATGCATTTAAGTAGGATAATCTATACTATTTTGGCATAATAATGCTTAAATGCATTTAATAAAACTTAATGAATAAAAATATAAGAATTGATATGGTTTTTGTGTTGTTTTGTTTACTCAGAGAAGAAGCGGTAAGGGTTTTCACCTGAGATGAATTGCTGGTAATTGCTGTTTCTATGTTCACAATGAGAGATGGGGGAAATAAAAGGTGCCCAGTCCACCTAGTGGGAAAGAGAGAAACAGACACCACAAAAGCTGTGTGTGTGCGTGAGACTGGGAGAGAAACCGAAGCTATTTTGTGTTTTGGCCATTGCCGTAGTGACTTTTCTTTGAAGCTTCACCGTAACGCCTTGTACTAATGTGTTTTGTGTTCATAAGAATAAACAGTGACAAACCTGTGTTGGAATTGCAGTCTCCTGCTTCCTCATTTGTTGAACCTTGTGACACTGGTGCCGGAATCGAGGAAGAAGGATACGCTGTCATGGAGTCGTCAATGAAGACCATCTGGCAGCATATCCAGGGGCCAGCGTGCCCCACACCCTTTCTCCCACTAATGTCTCCTCCCCTGTTCTCTCTCCCCCTCCTTCCTTCCGTCCTGTTCCATTTCCCCAGAAACAGGGGAACATTTCCCCAAGACTGGCTCCCCGGTCATGGGGGTTCCCTGCTCCAACAAACCCCATCTCTCCCCTCTCTTCATCCCAGATGAAGGTGTCTGCTGCCACAGGTGTTGGCAGGAGGTTTGGGCTGGTCTGCTGGAGTTGCGGGGAGCCGGGTCATATCCGAGAGCAGTGCCCAGTAATAGAGGTGGGGGCCTTGATCCGGATCCCCGACACCCTACAGACTGCCTCCGACCGAGCAGGGATGTACCAGATACCCGTGAGTATTAAAGGGGGTACAGGTTGTAATCAAACCTCCATTCATCAATGCTTGGTTCAAACCAGGGCATTGGAGGCAAATAATCTGGTGAGGGTGAGGTGTGTGCACAGGGATATTTATGATTATCCTGTAGTGACTGTCACAGTAATGTTCTGGGGACAAAAGCATATTGAGATGGTGGTTAGTCCTCGCCTCACCCATCACCTAATTTTGGGAACTAATTGTCTGGCTTTTCGATCATTATTGAAGGGGTTGTGTGTGGATGGGTCCTGTGAGAAAGTGAATCACTGTGGGATGTGCGAAGCGCTGGCTGGGGAGGCGTGGCCTGGGCTGTCTGTGGCTGCTCTGCGTCTGGCTGATGCTGGGGAAGGGGAGGTGTCATCCTCCCCCGCCCTTAGGGAATTCCCAGTAGAGGATTTCCCTCTAGAGCAGTCGTGAGATGAAATCCTGAGGCATGCATTTGACCAAGTGATAGTGATTGATGATTAATGTCTTCAGCCGGTCATCGCACTCACATATCCATATTTTCCAATTATAAAAGATCAGTTGTATAGAGTGACACAGGACATTCGCACGAAAGTAGAACCTAGGAACCCAGTTGTTGGACCAAAGAGCCATCAGGAAATGTTTTTCCAGGCGGCTCACCATAATCCGATGGCAGGTCACAAACACTAAACCGTGGCATGGACCTCGTCGGGCCATTCTCCGGCAAGCATCGTGGAGCCTTTGGGTGAAGGCAAACAGGCGGTCGGACTTCTACAGCTTCAGGCTCCGGATGAGTTGATGATTCTCTTCTGGACTCCGACCAACCCGTTGCAAGATGGCTTTTTTCAGGTCAACATAAGTCAGGAGGCTCATCGCCGGCAGTTGTTTAGCTGTGAGCTGGGCTTCCCCGGACAACAGCGGAATAAGTCGGGCCGCCCACTGGCCGAGCGGCCAGCCCCAGATCTCGGCGGTGTGCTCAAACAGATCAAGGAACGCTCCAAAAGCACCAATGCACTCCTTCTGTTGATCGAGGTTCCTTTCGAACGAATTGGCATGGACCTCGTCGGGCCATTAGAACAGACAACATGCGGGCATCATTTGCATTAGTCGTGGTGGAATGTTATTTTCAGAAGCAGTACTGTTGCGCAACATCTCAGCACATAGTGTTGCGGAGGCACTCTTCAAAATGATCTCCTGAGTGGGGATAACTACACTACGTGAGCTGTATGAATTATTGGGTATTAAATCAATTCGGACAAGTGTGTACCATCCACAAATGGATGGCTTGGTCGAACGATTTAATCAGACCTTAAAAAAAAAAGATTTGTATGTTTGTGCACAAAGATGCTTGGAATTGGGATAAGTGGCTCGAACCCCTGTTATTTGCAGTACGAGAGGTCCCGCAAGCCTCCTTGGGATTTTCCCCATTTTAAATGTTGTACGGGCGTATGTCCCGTGGAGTGTTAGATGTCATGAAAGAAAACTGGGAGGAGGAACCTTCACAGAGTGAAAATGAAATTCAATATGTTCTTGACCTGAAAGCAGAACTCCACACATTGGGTCGCCTATCACAGGAGAGTTTGCTACAGGTGCAACAACATCAGTCCCGGCTGTATAACAGGGGAGCTTGTCTACAGGAATTTGCACCGGGAGATAAGGTCCTTGTTTTGCTGCCCACATCGAGCTCAAAGTTACTCGCGAAGTGGCAAGGGCCCTTTGAGGTCACATGGCAAGTTGGGGAAGTCGGCTATGAGGTGGTCCATAAGGATAGGGGTGAGGCACATCAGATTTACCACCTCAACCTCCTAAAAACATGGAGATAGGCAGTTCCCAATGTCGTTGGCGGCGGTAGTTCCGGAGAGGGAGAAGCTCAGACCAGAGGTGAATCTAAAAGCCAATCACTTCACCCCAGTCCTTTGTGGAGACCACCTCTCGCCATCGCAACGCACGGAGGTTGCGACCTGCCTGAAACCCAAGACCAAAAAGGAGGTGAGACTGTTCCTGGGGCTGGCTATTATCATAGGTTTGTGTCTAAGTATTCAGACATAACCAGCCCACTGACTGATCTCACTAAAAGGGAGATCCAGACCCGGTCCAGTGGACGGAGCCGTGCCAACAAGCATTGACGCAGGTAAAATCTGCACTTTGTGGTGGGCTGCTTCTGCATTCCCCTGACTTCTCTCTCCCTAATGTTTTGCAGACGGACGTATCGGACAGGGGGCTGTGTGCTACAGTGCTCCACCAGGTGGTGGAGGCAGAGGAGCGCCCGGTGCTGTGCATTAGTCGAAAGCACTCTTTTAGTGAGACGAAGTACAGCACCATAGAGAAGAAGTGTTTAGCCATCAAGTGGGCGGACCTCACTCTCCGCTACTATTTGTTGGGACGAGCATTCACCCTCTGTTCGGACCATGCCCCGCTCCAATGGCTCCACCGCTTGAAGGATGCCAATGCCGAGATCACCCATTGGTATCTGGCAATCCAGCAGTTTAAGTTTGAGATGGTCCACAGGCCGGGGGCACAGATTGCTGTTGCGGACTTCCCCTTCAATTGGGGGGGGGGGGGGGTGGACTGGACAGTTCCCCTGGCCTGAGTTGGGCGTTGGGGGGGGTATGTGGAGGCGAGGGCGTGGTCGAGCGTTCGTCTGGAGAGAGAGGAAGCGGTAAGGGTTTTCACCCGAGATGAATTGCTGGTAATTGCTGTTTCTATGTTCAAAGTGAGAAACGGGGGAAAGAAAAGGTGCCCAGTCCATAGAGTGGGAGAGAAACACACTGCAAAGCTGTGTGTGTGTGTGTGTGACACTGGGAGAGAAACCGAAGCTAATTTGTGTGTTGGCCATTGCCGTATTGACTTTTCTTTGAAGCTTCACTGTTATGCCTTGTGCTAACATGTTTTCTGTTCGTAAGAATAAATGTACCTGAGTTGGAATCTCCATCTCCTTGTGACATATGTACATATGTATAAAATGTACATAATGTACATAATTTTAAACATATTATTAGGGGTTCAAGCGCTTAGTGCTTAAACCCTATTGTAATTGTTATAATTTTTATTATTAGGGGTTCAACGCTTAGCGCTGAAACCCTATTGTAATTGTTAAGATTTTTAGGGGTTCAAGCACTTAGCGCTGAAACCCTATTGTAATTGTTAAGATTTTTAAGGGTTCAAGTGCTTAGCGCTGAAACCCTATTGTAATTGTTAAGATTTTTAGGGGTTCAAGCGCTTGGCACTGAAACCCTATTGTAATTGTTACGATTTTTAGGGGTTCAAGCGCTTAGCGCTGAAACCTTATTGTAATTGTTAAGATTTTTATTAGGGGTTCAAGCGCTTAGCGCTAATTAGGGGTTCAAGCGCTTAGCGATGAATCCCTATTGTAATTGTTACGATTTTTATTAGGGGTTCAAGCACTTGGCACTGAAACCCTATTGTAATTGTTAAGATTTGTATTATTATTATTATTATTGCACCATAAAACTGATTGGGCGGAGCAAACTGTAAGGCCTAGAGACTTGAAACTTTTTCAGATGGTAGTAGTATTCCTCGCTACTCAGAAACATGGACTCGGCCAAATTGGTCAATAGGGGGCACTACAGAGATCAAAAACGCTCAAGTGCTTTATACCATTGGAATCCTTGACTCAAAACAAACAAAACGTATATCTCCGATTTCATTTCCACCTATAAAAATTTTCTGCCATTTTAGATTTTTCATAAAACCTACTTTTGCGAACTAGTCCTAGGTTTTTTGTCCGATCGGAACCAAACCAGTGCCAAACGATTCTATGGAGTCTCCATATAAAAGTTATCAAAAAAAGTTTGAACTTTTGACATGAGCTAGCTAAGGTATGCGAAAACATCGCAAGTAGGAGTGGCCAATTTTACGTAACTGGCTATAACTCTTGAAGGAAATAAGATATCTTCACCAACATTGGCATGCTTATGTAAGAGGTCAATCTTTGGTCTCCCAGAAAAGTTGGCATGTTTTTTCCACATGGTGGCGCTATAATACCAAAAAACATGAAATTGGCTGTAACTATGAAACCATTAATCCTATTGACTTCAAAATTTGCATACATTGTCTTTGTCTCAGCTGCCATCATTGTATGTATGGACATTCACGTATGTTTAAAAACATGGCCGCCATTGGCCAATCAAATTTCAGCAGCTATTACACAAGGTTAACAATGACCGATCGGAACGAAACTTGGTGGACCTATTTGACTCTTGGTCTGAGAGGGTTGTGCAAAGTTTTAAAAAAATTGGCCACTAGGTAGTGCTATCACGATTTTGTAGGTGTTAATGGTTGTATATAATGCAGTGTTGTGAAAAAACACAAGTAATATATATCACCTGATAGCTCTTCTCATTCTAAAAAACTTTGCCTGAGAAGCATTGGTGTCTGTCAAACCGTTCAGTAAATATTTCAGAAAATGTTAAAAACCTACTTTTGCCAACTAGTCCTAGGTTTTTCTCCTGATCTGAACCAAACCAGTGCATAAATATACTCTGGAGTCTGATTATCAATAATTATACTCACAGTCACTAAGGGGTGCCAAAACATTCGAAAAGGGCGGGCCGTTTGTACTAAAATGTCTATAACGTCCGAACAAAATGAGATATTTTCACCAAACTCAGTACACATGTGTATGACTCAATCTGAGGTCACAGTAAAAAAAAGTTTGGCCACTTGGTGGCGCTATAACTGGAAAAAAAACATGAAAACAGCTCTAACTATGCAACCGTTAGTCTGATTGAGTTGAAAATCGGCATGCAGTGTATTTGTCCATGGTGCCATGACTGCCTATGAGGACATTGGTGTATCTCAAAAAACATGGCCGCCATCGGCCAATGAAGTTTGAGCACCTATTAGACAAGGTTAACGGAGGCAGATCGGCACAAAACTCGGTGGGCCTGTTCGACTCCTGGCCCTAGAGGTCTGTGAGAAATTTGAAAGAATTCGGCCAATGGATGGCGCTAACGAGTTTTACGCCTCAGTAATCACGTGGTGTATCAGTGGCTGTGTCCCAATTCAAACGCTACATCCTTCAAAGGACTCGGACTTCAAAGGCCATGCCTTCAAAGGCCGCGAAGGTCAGACTGAGCATTGTTAATTGGGACAGTCTAGCCTACTGTAACGTTTGTACTGGAAACAAAATAGGGTTCACAAACTGTCTAAATATTTTCACCATGGTCCATTTCTGTATATAATAAAGAGTATAAACTATATATAATCACATCTTAGTAAGATATAAATCAACATTTGAACCACTTTAAAAAAAAAAAAATTTATTATTTATTTATTTTATTTTTTTACATTTGTATCATTAGGTATTTGAGTAAGTTGAAACCTAATACTTACGTTTAAAAGTGTAATTCGGCAATTTCTCTCAAAAAAATCCTGTCGTTACTGGCACGCAATTAATTCTGTGGTAAGCAAGGCCGTGAAGGATCCATCTGTTGTATCCTTCATTTCACGGGAAACGAAGGACGCATTTGGAGGCCGCATTTGAAGGAGACTTCGAATTGGGACAGCCTTTGTTGCGCAGCAGTCAAATGCGACCTTTGAAGGATTCAGCCTCTGAATTGGGACGCAGCTATAATTTATGTCATTTGTTAGATCTCCTCATACTGAACAACTTTGCCTCAAGAACCTTTGCTGTCAATCAAATCGTTCATTAAATATTCACGATTATGTAAAAAATCTACTTTTGTGAACTAGTCCTAGGTTTTTCGCTCAACCTCAATAAAACCAATGCAGTACAATTCTCTGGACTCTCTAGGTCAATAATTATATAAAAAAAAAAGATGTTGAACTTTACCCTTTGGGTAGCTATAACAGTGTCATTTAGAAAATGGCCGTGGTCAAGTGTACAAATAAGCCCATAATTCCTAAACAAAAACTCAGAACTTCACGAAATTAGGTGAGCACATGCGAAATATGATTCTAAACAAGCATGCAGACCTTTATGGAGATCGGACCATAGGTGCCGCTATGAGCTTTAAAAAGCTTTAAAAACCATGTATTTCCTTAGTAAATTGCCTGTATTGGTTGTAACTGGTCTATTCCATCTATGATCTAGGTGGTTAATATTAATTGTAATATTTAATATTGTAGGTACTATTCATTTATGTATAAAATATTTGTAATGAGAAAACAATTACTGAGTACACCTCCCACAGTATATTACAATTACAAAATAAATTATACAGTGTAATTAAGGAAAATAAAAACCTTCTCTTTCTTCTGCCCTGATAATGTACCTGTCACTATTTCCATCATTTACACATTTAGTTAAAAGTTTTAAATGATTAAGGCATCCTCATTAAAAAGAAAAAAATAAATAAAAATAAATCAGTAAATTAGTATGTAGTATGCCGGTGACAGAGATTCTTGCACAATGAGTCATAGTAAATGTGCTGTGTCACAACTGGTCATCCTTGAGGGGAAAAAGAATGTCTGAATCAATTGAGGCTCAGATTGAAAAATATTTGCTCAAGACACTGGGCAGACCTGGTGCTGGGACTTCAGGACCTGAGTGTGATAAATTTGTCCTTATTATCCGTATTGATGTTTAAATTTCTTCAGGGCTGTAAGTACACAGGCACCAAGCAGTGACAGAGGTATGGCGACCTCCTTCGATCCATAATTTACACCTAGTGGACTCCCCTATCGTTTGTGAGTACACTCAGGCTTAAAGGTTAACAAAAGAGATGCTGGACTGACTCTGCTGCCGAGGCAACGGATCAATGTCAAGTAAATAACCTTTTCTACCTTAGTTCCCGAGCAGTATTGATCCATTTTCCCCCCTCCTAGTTTTTCCTCTCCATTCAGTGTTTTGTCAGGTCTCCAGCCAACACGGGACATGCAACAGCAGTTTCCCATTGGAAGTGCAAAGTGTCACCTACATTACAGTCCTGTTTTAAATGGTTTCTTTGTTATGGCACATAAAGAGGTGTTTGTTTCTTGGGGAGACAGTTCTTCAATTTATATGTGTAAAAATAAGATATAGAATAATTAGCAGTAAACATATGGACACACTTTACACTGTTCATTGTACAGTGTAGTAATTACTGAGTAATAGTAGAGAAACAACATTTACTCACAGTAGTAGTATGTAATTATCTTCTTGAGCTGTTTGTAATTACACATTGTTTTTCTTGTTGGTTAGTGATTATTATTATTATTATTATGATTATTATTATATGTACCATGGAAATATAATGTGTTTCCAAAATACATTAGGGCCTATATATATATATATATATTTTTTTTAAAGGTGAAGCATGTAATTTATGTGTCATTAGTGTGACCAAATTGAATCGCAAAAATAATGACTACCATTTGTTTTACATTGGTCGAAAAAAAAAAGGGATACCTACCTTAAACTCACACCATTGGCTGTGCCTGTGTTGCTGTGTCAGGCTGGTCAGAATGCTGCAACTAACAGAGCAATGTTTTTTTTTTTATTATTATTATTATTATTATTATTATTATTGCGTCACAGAGTTTTCACTTTTGTGAGGAATCGGGAGAAAGTATTTTAACCTCATGAAAAAAAAAACACATCACCTTTAAGTGAGCATTACTGTATATATAAAAGTGCTTACAAATGTTTTTTAAAAAATCGAAGTACGGTTTTGATAAAGTCACCATGAATCATACATAAAACTGGTAACAAATGCTTGTGGATATTGCAAAAACTGTATAGATAGTGGAAGTTTGGCCATTTCTGTATTAAGATATAAACCCAAAGAGAGAAATTCAATAGTGTCATAAAATAGAATAAGATTTTTTTGGGTGGTCTGAATAAACTTAAAGCGGCCAACTCGAGGCTGCAATTGGTTTCCTCCTAGAAGCACAGAACCATAGCGAGAAAAGAGGAAATTTATTTTCTTCAAGTGAGAGCCAAAAACGAATGAGGTCAACCACAACTTAGAATGGGGAGACCCTCTACACCTTTTTCCCATTGCTCTCCTTCAGCATGCACTACTCAGAGATTTGTAATCGTACAGTCCACTTGAGTAAGTTTTCTTTCAAGACAAAAATTCTGAATGACCAAAACAGTCTTTTCCTGGAAAAGAAGATTGATGTTTTTTTTTTGTTTTTTTTTAAATGTTTGAAAAGGCACAGTTCTGGAATTCAGCTGGATGTGACATAGGGAAAATATGTTGTTATTCTTTATAGTACCACTTTAATTACAGAGAGTGTGTTTTACTTAAAGGTGGAGTAAGTGATTTTAATCCAATACACTTTTTGTCAAATTCCACGAATATCTCTTCACGGTTCACTAGCTGTCCATTCTGTGTGTGCCCTGAAAAATCTGTGTTTGTACACAGCCCTGGCTCTGTAAATGGAAAATAAACAAAGTGGATTGGACCAATCCACACAACACTATTGCGCATGCATGAATTTGGGGGTTGGAGCTTCTGAAGGAGCACTGAAAGGAGGGGTATGTTTGTTTGGCTGTTGAGTTCAAATATCAACAGTCTTTCTCAGGAATCGCTTACTCCACCTTTACTGGATGATTAAATGTTTCAGATCAACAGTATTATTTATAAAACATGTACTAAATAAGTTTATTAATGTTTATTTTGACAATAGTTTCCAAGAGCATGTTAAAACTTGAAGATCTTATATTGTAAAGAATACCATGCAATGGGGTGGGGATAAAAAAGATTCTGTTAAAAAATTGTAATTCTTAAGGATAAACAATTTTTAAATGTTATCCTTAATGAAAAAATTATTTCAATTTAATATTAAAAAAAAAAACATGTTTTCCTCAATATGCTAATACAATGATAGAAATAGGAAGCTATATTTGTGCCGAGTTCCACACAAACTTGTTTTCTGTCAGATTTCATTCTTTACGTTTAATCATTTAATAAACTGCTACAGCTTTCAAAGTGCCACTGTTGTGTACAAACTCGCCACATTCAATAATACATTTCCAGACAGTCACTGTCGGGATGTCCAATCCTCTGCTGGGGGTAATGTTCCTGTTATTATGCATAATCCACAGGTTTATTTGTGAGGTGTTGTGGAGAATATTTTTTAGGAGTCATTCTGCAGATTCTGTTTGACACTGCCTTTACAAATAGCTACAGTAAATAGGGCTCATCAAACTGTTGGATGCAGTTATGCACTTTTGAATGTGGAGCGAGGATCGCTCTGTGACTCCTAGTGCTCCGGTTACATTGAAGTGCGTCATTCTGTGTCCAGGATACGCATTTTGTGCAGCTCTTTATTGTAGCCTTTCTCGTTTCTTACTTTTCTTAGTTTGATTGTTTTGTGCAATAAGTGGTTATAGTTATTTAGCATATTTATTTGTTGAATATCAGTTAGTTACCCTGTAAATGGCTGTGCTTTGTGTCTAAATTTCCCTATGAAATGTGTCTAAATGGGGTCATATGGACAAAATTCAGCCTAAGTATTTATGGGTTTCATAACACTGACTAGTTGACTAACAGCTTAGACAACTCACTGACTAGTCAATTATGAAAACTGGTAGTTTTGCACATCCCTACCTTTTACCTGCAAATTTTGCATTACAGAGTGAAACAAATGTCATGTCAGACACAACTGTTCTTCAATAAACATTTCTTTATAAGAAATAAAAGGAAATAACACAGCTAAATATATCAAACACACTGTGTAAAATTTTTTATTTGTATTTTTCTATTTTTATTTTTTTATTTTTTATTTTTTGTTCCTGGGTAGTAAGTGCTATTTCCTAATTGCTTATGCCTCAAAAGTATAGAAAATGGCTATTATTCCCCACAAACTTTGCTTTTGTGACCAGGACAGTGATATTTTGAAATTTACCTGTTTCCAATGAGAAAACGGGCGAATTTGTATCTTTTCGTTCACATAAAGTCAGAAAAAAACAACATATGAATCCAAATGAACATGTATTTATACTAAAGTAATAATCAAAGCCGTGCTGGTCCATAATGGTAGCAAATTTGATAGTGACATCAAATCACAATACTTACAGAATCACAATTACTTAAAAAATCTCAATATATTTTGAATCGACTAATAAATATCATTGTAATATCAAATCGGGAGGTCTGTGGCAATTCCAAGCCCTTACCATGCAGTTTTGCTTGGTGTTAAATGATTTAACATTTACAAAGAGATTACCCACAAATGCACATCAATTTCAAATTAACCTTAACAAACTAACCCCTGGATTATGTTGGGATTAACAAAGAGCATGGCAGACTCTCAACATTTTTTTTTTTTTTTTTCAGTTTGGGTTTATTATCTCCAAGGGTTAATCAGTCATCAGGCCCTCACCAAATCAGTCCACTGATGCTCCTACTTGCAGATTTATTATGATATCTGTGTGTTCTTATTTTTGCAGTGAGAGATGTTTTTCCAACGAGTAATTAAAAAAAAAAAAAATAAAAAAAAAAAAAATAAATTATAATAATGTGATAATGTGTGAAGGTTTTGGTTGATTTAATCTTTTATAATTTTTTACTATTATACTTATAGTTTAATACAGTTTGTTTAATTTTTCCAGTTATCATAGGGCCAAATATTTAATTATAATGGTATATCATACTAAGCTATGTTTATAACTCTTGAATTGAGTTTTCAAAAAGTAAATAGCCATGCAAATAGTGTTCAGTTTAGGATTTAAGGAATTGTGTTGGACATACTGTACGATTTTCTTTCCCCCGATATATTCAGATATAAGAAATGTCATTGTTTTCTTCAGTCTCTCTTGCCATCAGAAATGGAGGATAAGGGGCCCAACTTTGAGTTCAAATGTAAAGTAGCTTGTTACAACCAAATATCTAACCAGTTATCATTATTGTAGCTAACCTATGATTTCTTGCAATAATGAAACAATAGAATGAGCTTGTATTTCATGATTTTAGAAATTAAATATTTTATTCAATAAAATGCATATAACCATAGCAACAGTGACAAAAGTAAATATCAAAGATGGTGACTTCCATTACATCAGAAAACATTATCACAATTTATTTTCCCAGTATGCAGATTGGCCATCTATACTGCATGACATGTCTGTATTTTGCAAATGCTATTATCCAAAGCAACTTGTAGTGCATTTAAGATGTACATTTTATCAGTTTGTGTTCATTGGGACTTGAACCCATGACCTTGGCATTATTAGTGATGTGCCTTTACTAGTTGAGCTAGAGAAACACACGACAGAGAGCTAGTTTTCCAGTGCGTACCCATTCACGCAGCTCAGGTTTACCAAACTTGCTCTGAAAATGCAGAGTGATTCCTGAAAATGTATGGGAGTCAATTTGGTTATACAAGGAAGGTGTCATTCTCCTTTGAACTATGTGAGAATGTAACTGCATTTAGCACTCTAAAGGGCAGTTCACACCGCATGTGTTTTCACATCAGTCAGTTGTTTTTCTTTATAAAAAATTTTCTAAATTGGTGTCTGTGCCATATATCACTCTATTATTCAGCATCTCGCACAGGAGCTATGCAACTTCAACTTTTAAAAATGTGAGTTTTGAGATACCTGTGTTTAATTATTATTATTATTTTTTTATTTTTTTTAACACAAGAACATAATAACGTGTTCGGTTTGAACGTCCCCTAAAACAGGACTGATAACGTAATCGGCTGCTGTGTGAACAGAGCCAAAGGGAACCAGGGAGTGGAATGAGACACACCCTCTAGATTGTTTTGTCTAGGCTGCTGTCCAGTGAACTACTGTTGATTTCCCCTGGCTTGTGCAGATCCCACTCCAACATGAGTGATTATCAAGCCTTTTCCTTGTGATGACACTGCACTTAGGTTCCATCAGCTCAGCTTCTCTTTGATGAATGTGCCCTGTGCTGCAACTCCCTCCCTATGTGACATACACACAGGGCTGCAAGTGCTTGTTAGTCTACAAGCTCTTGCTCTATGCGGTTACAATTCCACATCAAAGCAGTGGCTACATGCTCTAACATCCGCCCACCACTAACCAAGGCTATATGCTCTGTGCAATTATTCATGAATGTTGAAGTCAGCCATGGCCGTGTTTATAAAGGAGCATGCAAATACCAAAGGGTCAGACACAATTTCGTGGCTACCTAAACTCTGTAGTGTGGATGTGAAGCCTGTCTGTAAGAAGTGTAAATAAATGGAAGTGACATGGCTGGAAAGAGAGGAAAGAATGGTGTTGGTTTTCAGATACCATACAATTTCTCATTTAATTTACTCTTTAATTAGACAAATATTCACACACTCTCCCTGTACAGTTTCCACATAGGAAATAATATGGCCAGAGACTAATCCTCTGTGACTACTTGTCCTCAACTGAACTTGTACACACAGTTGTGTACATCTGTGCCCAAGACAAGGTTAGATCCTGAACTTCTATTGATTTTTAGGGGCCAGTATGGGGGAGAAAAATAGCACTGAAACAGAAGGTGAATGGGGGTCTGTGTTCATGTCATTGTGCTACAAGAACACCTAGTTTTGCGTGTCTGTTGGAACAACTGCTCTCCAAGGTGAACAACAAACAAACAAAACAAATTAATTCAGAGAGCAAACTAGGTGGAGCAGCAGGAGAGAAAGGTATCTGGACATATACAGTAGTTAGACGCAATATGTGCTTTTAAAGAATGGGCACAGGTAATAACACATGGTAATAACTCACCATGCTCTTGTTACAGTGTACATAAGTAAGTATCGACTAATACTAATGATTACATAATACCTAAATACATGTAGGGGATATTGAGGGCAATTGTAAAAAATAATAATAGTAATTTTCCTTCATAACTCAGACTACTACAAAGACTTCTGTTTTTGTGTATATCTCATCCTAAATTGTTTCAAAAATTAAAACAAAATCTAACATAAAACAAAGGCAATCTGAGTAAACACACAATACAGTTTTTAAATGATAATGTTATTTATTGAAGCAAAAAAGTTATCCAATACCAACTGGGCCTGTATGAAAAAGTATTTGCCCCCATTGTTACTAAATCCCAAAATCTATGAAACTGCATTCATAATGGGTTTCAGCTGGACTAGACACACCCATGCCTGATTACTGCCAGCCCTGTTCAATCAAATCAACACATAAATAGAACATTTTAAGCAGCATGAAGTTGGCTAAAAGGTCTCACCCAGTAGCACACTATGCCAAGGTCGAAAGAAATTCCAGAAATGATCAGGAAAAAGGTGATTGAAATACATCAGTCTGGGAAGTGTTACAAAGCTATTTCAAAGGCTCCTGGACTCCAAAGAACCACAATGAGAGCCATTATCTCCAAATGGAGAAAACTTGGCACAGTAGTGATCATTCCCAGAAGTGGCTGACCTTCCAAAATTCCTCCAAGAGCACAGCAACAGCTCATCCAAGAAGTCACAAAAAAGCCAAGGACAACATCCTAGGAACTGCAGGCCTCTCTCGCATCAATAAAAAAATGGCATCCATGGAAGAGTGGCGAGGCAAAAATCACTGCTAACCCAGAAGAACATTAAGGCTCGTCTAAATTTTGCCAGAACACACCTTGATGATCCTCAAACTTTTGGGAGAATGTTCTGTGGACTGACGTGTCGAAAGTGGAACTGTTTGGAAGACAGGGGTCCCGTTACATCTGGCATAAATTAAACACAGAATTCCACAATAAGAACATCATAACTACGGTCAAGCATGGTGGTGGTAGTTTGATGGTGTGGGGATGCTTTGCTGCTTCAGGGACAGGGTGACTTGCAATAATTGAGGGAAACGTGAATTCTGCTTTCTACCAGAAAATCCTAAAGGAGCAGTTCCGGTCATCAGTCCGTGAGTTGAAGCTCAAGTGCAACTGGGTTATGCAGCAAGACAATGATCCAAAGCATAGGAGTAAGTCCACATCTTAATGGCTCAAAAGAAGCAAAATGTAAGTTTTGGAGTGGCCTAGTCAAAGTCCTGACTTGAACCCGATTGAGATGCTGTGGCAGGAACTTAAACGAGCAGTTCATGCTTGGAAAACCCTACAATGTTGCTAAACTAAAGCAGTTCTGCAAAGAAGAGTGGGCCAAAATTCAACCACAGCGTTGTGAAAGACTGATCTCCAGTTATCTGAAGCATTTGGTTGCAGTTGTTGCTGCTAAATGTGGCACAACTAGCTATTAAGTTTAAGGGTGCAGTTAGTTTTTCACATGGGTGATATAGGTGTTGAATAACTTTTATTAAATATATATATTTAATAAAAATATATTTAAAATATATATTTCAAAACTGTATTTTGTGTTTACTCAGGTTGCCTTTGTTTTGTTATATCTCATTTGAAGATCTAAAACAATTTAGTATGAAAAATACACAAAAATAGAAGAAATCAGGAAGGGGACAAATAATTTTTCACAGACTGTACCTGCCATCTTTTAGTGCGAAACATGTACACTCACTGAACTCTTTATTAGGAATACTATGGTCCTAAAGTGCCCAACGTGGTATTCTGCTGTTGTAGCCCATCTGCCTCATGGTTTGACGTGTTGTGCATTCTGAGATGCTTTTCTGCTCACTACAATTGTACAGAATGGTTATCTGAGTTACTGTAGCCTTTCTGTCAGCTCAAACCAATCTGGCCATTTTCCGTTGACCTCTCTCATCAAAAAGGAATTTCCCTCCTCAGAACTGCCACTCACTGGATGTTTTGTTTTTTTTTTTTTTTTTTTTGCATAACTCTAAGTAAACTCTAGAGACTGTTGTGCGTGAAAATCCCAGAAGATCAGCAATTACAAAAATACTCAAACCAGCCCATCTGGCACCAACAATCATGACACGGTTGAAATCACTGAGACCACATTTTTTTTCCCATTCTGATGGTTGATGTGAACATTAATTGAAGCTCCTGACCTGTATCTGGATGATTTTATGCATTGCACTGCTGCCACACGATTGGCTAATTAGATAATCACATGAATAAGTAGGTGTACAGGTGTTTCTAATAAAGTTACCAGTGAGTGTATATGTGCCAAAAGCAACTGTATCATTAATAGATTTATAATAAGAAAAATGTTAGAAGTTAGAATGCCCCTGTTAGCTGTTTGGAATAATATGTTTAGTTTAAGAGTTTAAGAATTACCTACATTTATAATTATTTGAAATAAGTTAAAGGAATATTCCGGGTTCAACATAAGTCAAGCTTAATTGACAGCATTTGTGGCATAAAAATTATAATGTGAAACTGAACCTGCAAATATCCTGATTATATTTGGTTCTATACAGCTGTGAGTCAGCCCTCTCAATCATGTACAACACCAACTCAGTTTGTTCTTCTTTTGCCAATGATTACCTACACAAAAATTTGGCTCCTGCACTGGCTATTGTGTGCAAATTCACAATATTTGCAGGACTATTTTTTCCCTCACTAAATAAGATGATACTTTATAGAGAAAATGGAAAAAGAAAATTACATTTAAATGCATTCTTAAATAAACATGAGATTTTTATATGATCATTGTTTTCATATGTGGGCTGATATTGTGAGAGGGCTTTAGCAGGTCTAAATGTTTCTCATCAGTATTTATAATTTGTAAACAGTAGCCCTAAAAGATTAAAATGATTATTATGTTGTTGTTGTTTTTGTTTTTGTTGTTATAAGATGTTAGTTAAGAGTGTAAGTCATGTTTGTTCTTCAGGCAGATCTTATGAAGGACTTTACCTTACAAAATTATAATTCAATATGCAGTATACTCTGTGACTATTTTAATATAAATAAATGCACTGTATTGTTTTTTTTTTTTTTTTTTAAGTAATATGTTACTTGCGATGAAAGTGTTAGCTAAGATAAATACGGAAACAATTTTATCTCCCGCCAAG
This sequence comes from Myxocyprinus asiaticus, assembly GCF_019703515.2. Classification (NCBI taxonomy): domain Eukaryota; kingdom Metazoa; phylum Chordata; class Actinopteri; order Cypriniformes; family Catostomidae; genus Myxocyprinus; species Myxocyprinus asiaticus. The sequence goes on from NC_059361.1 coordinate 22,094,345, forward strand.
TTTTCATCTGGATGGCCCCCGCAAGAAAGTAGTTAAAGAGCCCTGTCTTAAACCCTGTAAATATTTTTTTTTTCTTTTTTTTTTCTTTTTTTTTTAATAAACTAAATTATGTTAACATGTACGATGTTTACATATTTTGGCTATACTTTTTAAACTCTCTATATATTTTATACTTTCACTGTAAGTGCCTTGTTGTAATCACAATTTTTGCTTTTTTTAAATAAATGAGGGAATAGTGAAAATTATGCCACAAATGCTGTTGATTGAGCTTAACTTGTATTAAATACAAGCTTAACAAATATTAAAATATATTGATCAGCTGATGAGTCAAGAACAATGTTAAACTACAAACTTTAACAAAATGTTGTTGATTGCCCATTTTAAAGATCTTTTTTTTTTTTTTTTTTTTTTTCAGAAAAAGCAGAGAAGAGATTCTACTTCTGAAAACAATGTGAGCATCACTTTAAAATTCCCCCAACATATTTTTTTTGTTGTTGTTGTTTTCCATCCCAAAGCTCTTTTGCATGTCTTTCTCTTTTGTGTGCATTGCATCTGTGCTATAGAAGTATTGGAGTGGGATACAGATGGCACTGAAGTATTACATGTTCTCACACAATCTGCACTGATTTCCTCTTTTTTTTCACAGCATCACTAGCAATGAGCCCAGACAAGATTTATCTCAATCACCTGTAAGGTATAAGTCAGAAAGTATCTTTTCTTTCTGTTATGTATATGACAGATGAGAAGTTTGGTGAAGCCTTTCTCGTATTACAAAATAGGGCTCCCTCTTGGATAAAGAGGTAGGTTATAAGTGCAGAGATTTATCAAAAAGTCATTAGAAAGAATAAAAACACAGTTTAAGTCCATTTGAGTGTGTTTCTCTAATGGATCTTGAACTGAATATTCCAGAGGGCCATATTTCATAGTGAACTTTTGACACACAAGAACAAAAATGGCATTGAGCCGAGGCTACAGTGTAAAACAAAAGAGGGGGCACTGAAGAACGAGCGAAGGAGCCCTTTGGCTGCTATTCTGGAGTCTGGGAGCATGTGCTGCCGGTCCAATGACAAAGCGCACCTGCTGGTGTCACAGAGCTCCAGGGTTGGCTGTAATATGGTTGGATGGAGGGGGCTGGGGGTGTTGAGTTGTTGTCTGAGGTTGAAGTTTATGAGAGACATGGATGCAGGGGTTATTTTGAGTAATGTGAACTGATCTCAGTGACTCTGGGTGTTTTTGAAGAGGTCCTGTTTTTGTGAGCCAAGACCTTTACTTGTCATTCACACTTTTTGCAGGTGAAAAATGACAAGCGATGCCCCAGTTCCTCAAAAGGTGTAGGGCCTGCTGACAAAGAGTAATGGGCCGAAGTTCATGAGGTTAGTGCACAAAACGTGTGATGTTGTAGATGGTGGATCTGTCCAATTACTTCATCAAAATATGTAATCTGTCTCACAAATGTAGTGCTTAAATGTGAAGTATGCAATTTCTGTGCTACTAGCATTACCAAACAATTTTAAAATGGAGTTGTTTCACATCTTTCAAACACATACTGCCCTTCTTCCATTGGTTGGCCAAACAAATATTCCCACCTCAAACTTGCATCATTTTTTGAGCCAAAGTTGTTTTTTCAGCCAGGCCAGGTTGATCAAACAAACAGAGCAATGTTTAAAGCACCAGAGAGCCACTATGTTTATACTTTCCAGGGGAATCAATTTCCAAATGGCTTATTTTCTTAAAGGAATAGTTCACCCAGTGTTAATCTTGTCAACAAAATCACTGACGACAACGTTCGTTGACGAAGGGTTTTTTGATTTCGTTGACAAAAAAAGACTAGACAAAAAAGGCACATCATGAGGTTAATTAAACGATTTTATTGAAGCATACTATTGACAAAAATATGATGAGATAAAAATGATAGTGAGATATCAACAGTGCAAGATATTAAAAGGAGAAGAAACATGTATAGAATGTGTATATAGAAGAAGATATTAGATATAGTTTCACCTAACCCATTAATAATTGGGGATTTCTCCACTTGAGCTGCGCAAGTTGAACATAGGCAAAATGAACTACTTCAAAACGGGGTAAATACCGCAACCTCATTCAAACGCATCCTATTTATACACAATTTTAATCACTATAGAAGCCTATATCCACAACATACTGTATATGTAATATAACAACTTACATCTACACAGTGAAGTGAATGAACAGGTTAACTTGAACTGAATAACGCGCTATAGTCAGAATATGCATAATTTGCGTTGTGAATACGCTGTTTCCGTAATAAACATGCTACATGCAATGTAATATCCTTTCACAGAAAATTAATAAGTCTCTAAAGCATGAATAATTCAGAATACAGTAGGCTAACTTCTAAAAAGTAGCTAATACTTCAGTCTATTCATTATTATTTTAGGAGCTCAGGTTTTTTTTTTTTTTTTTTTTTTTTAAAACAACAAGGACAATAAGCCATGTATAGTTATATGCTTGATATACAGGGCATCTAGAAAGTATTCACAACGCTTCACTTTTTCCACATTTTGTTATGTTACAGCCTTATTCCAAAATGGATTAAATTCATTATTTTCCTCAATTCTACAAACAATACCCCATAATGACAACATGAAAGAAGTTTGTTTGAAATCTTTGCAAATTTATAAAAAATAAAATAAAAAAAATCATATGTACATAAGTATTCACAGCCTTTGCTCAATACTTTGTTGAAGCACCTTTGGCACCAATTACAGCCTCGTGTCTTTTTGAGTATGATGCTACAAGCTTGGCACACCTATTTTGTGGGCAGTTTCTCCCATTCTTCTTTGCAGGACCTCTCAAGCTCCATCAGGTTGGATGGTGAGTGTCAGTGCACAGCCATTTTCAGATCTCTCCAAAGATGTTCGATTGGGTTCAAGTCCGGGCTCTGGCCGGGCCACTCAAGGACATTCACAGAGTTTTCCCGTAGCCACTCCTTTGTTATCTTGGCTGTGTGCTTAGGGTTGTTGTCCTGTTGGAAGATGAACCTTCGCCCCAGTCTGAGGTCCAGAGCGCTCTGGAGCAGGTTTTCATCAAGGATGTCTCTGTACATTGCTGCATTCATCTTTCCCTTGATCCTGACTAGTCTCCCAGTTCCTGCCGCTGAAAAAACATCCCCACAGCATGATGCTGCCACCACCATGCTTCACTGTAGGGATGGTATTGGCCAGGTGATGAGGGGTGCCTGGTTTCCTCCAGACATGACACTTGCCATTCAGGCCAAAGAGTTCAATCTTTGTTTCTCATGGTCTGAGAGCCCTTCAGGTGCCTTTTGGGAAACTCCAGGCGGGCTGTCATGTGCCTTTTACTGATGAGTGGCTTCCGTCTAGCCACTCTACCATACAGGCCTGATTGGTGGAGTGCTGCAGAGATGGTTGTTCTTCTGGAAGGTTCTCCTCTCTCCACAGAGAAATGCTGGAGCTCTGTCAGAGTGACCATCGGGTTCTTGGTCACCTCCCTGACTAAGGCCCTTCTCCCCCGATCGCTCAGTTTGGCCGGGCGGCCAGCTCTAGGAAGAGTCCTGGTGGTTCCAAACTTCTTCCATTTATGGATGATGGAGGCCACTGTGCTCATTGGGACCTTCAATGCTGCAGAAATTTTTCTGTACCCTTCCCCAGATCTGTGCCTCTATACAATCCTGTCTCAGAGGTCTACAAACAATTCCTTGGACTTCATGGCTTGGTTTGTGCTCTGACATGTATTGTTAACTGTGGGACCTTATATAGACAGGTGTGTGCCTTTCCAAATCACATCCAATCAACTGAATTTACCACAGGTGGACTTGAGATAGTGAATTGGTGGGTTTTTGTTAAATGTGAGCCAAAATCATCACAATTAAAAGAACCAAAGACTTAAACTATTTCAGTCTGTGTGCATTGAATTTATTTAATACACGAGTTTCACAATTTGAGTTGAATTACTGAAATAAATGAACTTTTCCACGACATTCTAATTTATTGAGATGCACCTGTATATACATATATATATATATATATATATATATATATATATATATATATATATATATATATATATATATATATATATATATATATTATTTTTATTTTTTCCTAAATGTTTGAATATTTAAGTTTGGTCTGTTACGGTTTGACACACTTTTTTGTCCATTTTGCACATTTTCATCAATAAAAAGATTTTATTTTCATTGACTAAAATTAGAGTAAAACTGACTAAAACTAATGAATATGAGATGACAAAATACTGACAAATTTTAAAGGACATTTTTGTCAAAAGACTAAAACTACATAAAAATGAAAATACAATAATTAACACCGAGTTCACTCTAAAATCCTCAACTGCATGTCGTTCCAAACACGACTTTCCTCTGTCGTACTTTTAAAGTTAATTTTCAAAGACAAATTATGGCCAACCATTTCCATACAATAAAAGTGAATGAAGACTGATTCTGTCAAGGTCCAAAATTATATATATAAAAAAAGCAACATAAAATTATAATAAAAGTTGTATCTCTAAATGCTATATTCCTCTATATAAGTCTTCCAAAGGCATAAGATAGCTTTGAGTGAGGAACAAACTGAAATGTGTTAAAGTCATTATTCACTAAAAATCTTGACATCTGCCCTAGTCTCTTGTGGAAGAGGTATTGATGTCTGAAACGTGAAAAAATCTTTTTTTAAATCGGATCTTTTACATTTTTGGGCATACTACTCCTTTAAGATGCGACAGGACAACATATTTTAATGTACTTTGTATGCATTATAATGTAATTGACTTTGCAAGCCTACAAGAATAAAATAAGCATAGTTCACTCACTCCATTGTTCTGCTGAAGAAGAGAGAACTTTTAAATATGAGTTTAGATTACTGTAGTGAGACAATGGAAGTGATTGTTGTGGAGGAGACCTTAATTTTAAAAGATTCTTATGGTGTAATTATGTATTCCCACACGTAAGGCTGAGGTTTGTGCTGTGGTTTTGGCAGTGTATCAGATGTTTTCATGCTTAAATAAATCTGTGGTTGGAGAAAAAAAAAAAAAAAAAAAAAGGGGATACACATGAGAAGTGACAGTTCAATCTCTGAAAACTGTCTTGGGGCGTTGTGAGGGAAGACAGTGTCATTTTCTGCTTCTCAGTTAAATGCTAACCGTAGGTAACATAGCTGGTGGCTAATGTTAACATCATTTTTAGCCTGTCACCTTTAGGTTAGAGTTACATCCATGTTTATATCTAAATGGTTGCAGCAATTAATAGTATATTAGTGGCACTGAGTCAACCACACAGTATATACTGTAAGATTGTCACTAATACAGTTCACATAGCTTTGCATGATGTCTTTTTTTTTTATACATAGTGTTATTGTAATGTGGGTGTCTTGGAGAGGAAGATAAGAGACGCAGGAGTAGATTCCTTTTAATTATAAATGTTGGAGTAGGACAATCGCAGGAGTGGAAACAGAAGAAAGGCTCAACAATAGTAAACGCTGGAGTGGAACAAACACTAAATCTTTAACATTCAAACTAAACTCAACATAACACCTCATAACGAAACACTTCAAAAACACTACGTAACACTTCAAGGACTGACCAAGACTTAAAACTAGAGGGTGTTTATACACTGAGAAACAAACGAGGGAATAGAAGGCAGGTGCAGATGATGAACTGATAGGAGTGATTAGGGCAGTAAATCCTGGGAAATGGAGTCCGGGGGAAAACTTCAAAATAAGAGTCCTTGAAGAGAATGAGGGAGACAGACTGTGACAGTTATAGGGTTATTGACAAATAGGTTGTCAGACATGATACAAATAAGAAATATTTTTAAACAGACTGTGAAATTCCCCCCCCCCCCTTTAAAGTGCGACTCTTGGCGCCCAAGGACGGATGAGGGTATGATGCAGAAGATGAAGGATCCAAGGATGATGATCAGGAGGTCTAGGGGGCAGCTTCAGGGCTGGGAAAGGATCCGGATGCTTGGGGGGCGGCCACAGGGCAGGGACTGGGTCAGGAGACGGAACTGCTGGAGGACACTCTGGGGAAGCTGGCAAATCTGTGGAAGTGTCTGAGGGCAGAGCCATAAAAGGTGGAGCCGTGGAAGACTCTGGGGGCAAAGCCGTGGAAGGCAGAGCCGTGAGAGGCTCAAGGGACAGAGCCATGGAAGGCAGAGCCATGGGAGATGGACCCAGGGAAGGTGTAGCCGTGGGAGGCACGAGGGACAGAGCCATGGAAGGTGGAACCGTGGGAGCTAGACCCAGGGAAGGCGGAGCAGGTTCGGGGCTGAGAATAGAATACAGGCCGAGACTGGGGAACGGCCTCCGTGGTCGCGAGCACGGGCAGAGACTGGGGAACGGCCTCCGTGGTCGCGAGCACGGGCAGAGACTGGGGAACGAGTCCTTTTCCCTTCTCTTCCGGCCAGCAGGGAGCGTGGTTACGGGGTCGGTCGAGGATACAGGCACTGGGATGGTCGAGGCTACAGGCACTGGCTCGTTGACCATGGCAGGCTTGGGCACTGGCTCATTGACCGTGGCCGCTGACTGCGGCAGGGAATCGACCACCAGAACCAGGAGAGGATGAGCCCCCCCCAAAAAATGTAGGGGAATAGGATGGAGTTACCATGGAGATAGGCCATGGAAAGTGCAGAGGGAGGAGTCGTGGAAGGCTGCGAGGGTCTTCTTTATGGGTAGGTAGAAGTGAGAGGAGATGTAGGGACAGTGTGGCTCTGACATATTCCAAAAATGAAAGATTCTCCACTTGCGGAAGGGCTGTTGGGCGGTGAAAGTTAAAACCCATTCCATAGATGGGACAGAGGTAGGGGTCCGAGATATTGGAGGAAGTGGAGAGTTGACTGAACTTGGCAGTGTATTCCAGGAGAGGAAGGTCTTGTTTAAATAAATCCATGAATAATCCAGTAAACTCCATGATTTGTCTGGGTCTGGACGAGTGGGAGAGGATTAGAGGGATCACTGGAGTAGAGGAGAACGTTGGGAGGAACCGGCAAGTAAATCCGTATTTCTTTTTTGTGGGTCAGTCCTTCTGCAACGTGGGTGTCTTGGAGAGGAAGAGAGGAGATGCAGGAGTAGATTCCTTTTAATCTTTTAATTATAAACGTTGGAGTAGGACAATCGCAGGAGTGGAAACAGAAGAAAGTCTCAACAATAGTAAACGCTGGAGTGGAACAAACATTGGAACAAACACTAAATCTTTAACATTCAAATTAAGCTCAAAATAAGACTCACATGTTTCAAGCTTGAAGAAATTAACAATTTGTGTCCATGTTGGTTTCATACATTTTGAAAAATATTAATAGCATTTTCTAAAATAAGAATAAAATATACACTGGTGGCCAGAAGTTTGGAATAATGTACAGATTTTGCTGTTTCGGAAGGTAATTGGTACTTTAATTCACCAAAGTGGCATTCAACTGATCACAAAGTCAGGACATTACTGATGTAAAAAACAGCACCATCACTGTTTGCAAAAAGTCATTTTTAATGACTAGACAGCCCCCCCATTTCCAGCAGCCATCACTCCAACACCTTATCCTTGAGTAATCATGCTAAATTGCTAATTTGGTACTAAAAATCACTTGCCATTATATCAAACACAGCTGAAAGCTATTTGGTTCGTTAAATGAAGCTTAAAATTGTCTTTGTGTTTGTTTTTGAGTTGCCACAGTATGCAATAGAATTGCATATCTTAAGGTCAATATTAGGTCAAAAATGGCAAAAAAAAGAAACATCTTTCTCTAGGAACTCATCAGTCAATAATTTTTTTTTTGAGGAATAAAGGCTACACAATGCTTGAAATTGATTTCATACAAAGGTGTACACTACAGTCTTCAAAGACAAAAGACAACTGGCTCTAACAAGGACAGGAAGAGATGTGGAAGGCCAGATGTACAACAAAACAAAAGGATAAATACATCAGAGTCTCTAGTTTGAGAAATAGATGCCTCACATGTCCTCAGATGACAGCTTCATTGAATTCTACCCGCTCAACACCAGTTTCATGTACAACAGTAAAGAGAAGACTCAAGCCTTATGGGAAGAATTACAAAGAAAAAGCCACTTTTGAAACAGAAAAAAAAAAAGAGAAAAGGTTAGAATGGGCAAAGAAACAGAGACATTGGACAACAGATAATTGGAAAAGAGTGTTATGGATCTTAACCCCATTGAGCTTTTGTGGGATCAGCTAGACTGTAAGGTGCGTGAGAAGTGCCCGACAAGACAGCCACATCTATGGCAAGTGCTTCAGGATGCGTGGTTTAAAATGTCACCTGAGTATCTGGACAAACTGACAGCTAGAATGTCAAGGATCTGCAAAGCTGCCATTGCTGCACATGGAGGATTTTTTGATGAGAACTCTTTGAAGTAGTTTAAGAAGATCAGATTTTTTTTTTTTTTTTTTTCAAATTGTAATAGTAATTTTTCACATTATTAATGTCCTGACTATACATTGTGATCAGTTGAATGCCACTTTGGTGAATAAAAGTGCCAATTTCTTTCCATAAGAGCAAAATCTGTACAAACTTTTGGCCGCCAGTGTATAAATAGTGACCATCGATTAAAAGGTATTAAAATACTTTCCTTGCACCTTGAATACATGCGTGTACAGAACTGAATCATTAATAAAAAATAAATAAATAATAATATATATAAAGTTTTACACTCAAGGCTGATTTTGTGCACACACATTTTAATGTAGAGTAAATCATTATTTAGTTAAATTACATGTGCAGAATTAGCGAAATGCAGTGGAATACATGGCTAGGGTAAGCCTCTTTAGTTTTTCCAGAAGCGAATAGTGGACAGAGTCAAGATTGCGGCAATCTGATTTGTAATCGCCCCGTTTTATAATTTTATTTTTATTTTTTATCAATAATACATTTATCAAGTAGGCCTATGTATTATCTTTCTGATTTCTGTAGTAATTCTTAATGTATTCTTAAACATGAGCATCACATTATTAGTTACTCAACAGTGTAATGACTGGAAAATATTTTTGGTGGAAATTGATGGATTTTGTAGTTTTTTAAAAGATGGATTTCTTACTTAAAATGTGCTCATCTTGGTTTTGTGGGGTTTGGCAGAGGTCGTCTGGGTAGTTCAAAACCACTGTTGAAGTGTTGCCTGCAAAATGAAGTCAGGCCTCCAGGTTTTTCTGGAGAAAAAAAAAAAAAAAAGTTATCCATGGTCCAAGTTCAATGACCTTCTCTGTAGCACTCTCCAGTCCACCTCGGGGCACCTGCTAATGTCAGGCCTCTTTTAGATTCCCCAAATCATGGCTCACCACTGGTTATTTTCAGCAGCAATAAGTGATACCAGTGACCCGAGAGGTCAGACATGCTGCCTTTTTTTTTTCTTTACCAGAAGTCAAATGCCATTGCATTGCCCTGGGATCATAGCCTTCAAAGTCAAACTCTGCTTAGGCAGCCATTGAAATCAGACCCCTGAGCCCAGGCATGGATGCAGTTGGAGCAGGATCATGGCCTAGCTGTAACTCAGATGGTAGCCAAGTGGCGGGGGCAAACGCATTTTCTCCCTCCTGTGAAATAGTTAGTTTATTGAGGTCAAAGTATAGTTAACTGTCGTGGCTCAAAAGGCTCATTATGTTGCACCTAATGGACAGAGTGTTGAATATTTCTGTAAAACTGTAAACACTATGTTTGCGTTTGTTTTCCATGGCCTCATGGCACATGTGGCTCTATTTAGGGAAATGTTTTTAGGGAAGTCTCGACAGTTTTTTTAGTATTTTTCCACACTAATATGTGATGACATGCAGTCCTTGAACCCATGTAAACTTACTTTTAGAAAATTAATAATTAGACAAATATGTCATGTATAGTGTCAGTCCAGAAATGATGGTGGTATACACTGTTTTAAATACTGTATAGTTTTTTTTTGTTGTTGTTGTTGTTGTTTTGTCTGAGACCTGAGACCACATTGAAAATCTGGGATTCAAAATCTAATTTAAATCTGAAAATAAGCAAAGTTTAAGGATTCTGAAAAATGTAAAACAAAGAAACATTATGAGGTAAAATTAATAAGAAATGTTTAATAATTTGCACTATTTTTAGGTCACTAATTAAATGTGCATTTAAAAAAAAAAAAAATTTAACACAGTGACTATTTTTTACGAAATGTCAGATTTCCTTGCTTCCATTGAAGCACACAAGATGGTTTTTGGAATATTCTCAAATCATGCTGAATAACATGATCATCAGGTTTTGCACACTCTTATGGAGGTCATGCCAACTCGAGTACATGTTGTCCTTAAAGAAAAAGGGGGACATAATAATATAATACAATTTGAAATTATTATTATAATTTTTTTTTTAATAAAAGAAAAGAAAGAAAAGAAAATAGAAGCATTTTCACTAGTAGTTTTGGACCCCACTGTATATGTTGAATGGTCCGTGTATGTTGCGTTCAATCATTTTTTAATTTCGAAATTAAAAAAAACAAAAAATCAATTATGCTTTGAATTTTGTTTTTTCATTTTAAAAGAAATAGGTAAAAAATTGCTTGTTTTTTGATTATTAATTTTGTTTAAAAAATAAAAAAAGCAAGAAATTAGCTCATTTCTCATGTTTATTGCTGATGGAAATAAAATTTATATACAGCTTGAATATTTGATTTGCACATGTGGGTGGGTCTGAAACGAGATTGGTCAACCTGCACTGTCAGTTGTCCTACCTCAGTCAAACCCATCAGAATAAGAGTTCAGCACAATACAGCTCTGCAGATGGATTAATCCAATTTTTAATTCAGAACATTTACATTCTTCCAAGTGTTTTTACAGTTGCATATTTATTACAACTCTTTTGTCACTTGTTAAGCAACCAGACAATGGATTTATCCAGCAACTTACCAACTTAACATGGCAATAACACGCTATGATGCCATACCTCCGATTTTAAAAGGTGGGGTATAGATTATTATAAAAAAGTTGTGATGCAAATTACCAAACATAACCAAAACAAATTTGCACATTAAAAATAACTAGAGTTAATAGCCTACTGTTATTAAACTGCTCGGTTGTTCTCTGCTCACTGTAAAGCAGCTGAAATTGTAAAAATATGATGGCAAATGGATTTGCTCCATACAATACAGATGTGGCCTTTGAGAATGCATGACAAAAAAATAAAAAATAAAAAAATAATTAAAGCATGTGGCATCACATGGCATTAGGTGGCACAGAAGAGAGATGATCATTAGTGGGCAATCGTGATTAATTTTTTGAACACCGATCGCTAATGGTTAATGAGTCCATCCCTAAACCATCTAATAAAGGTCTGTCTAAAATAGCCAGGTTGTCAGAGGAAAACTGACATAAAAGCTATAGCAAGCGATATTGAGCTAAATCAGCAATGGCAATACACTATACAATTGATAGCTACAAGTGTACTCTCTCAGAACAGTAATGCAGCTGCAGAGCACATCAGACATGGGCGAGTGTGTGTATTACATTCTAAATAACTAAAGCAGAGCCCTTCACAGGTCCTTTTTATAAACCCTCATCCACCCCGCACCCACAGTACTTAACAGAACACCCAACCTGTTATCCGACAGCAGCACTAATTTAATTCCGCACCCGACTCAGAGCCGGCCCTGCCTAATAAGCGACATATGCGGCTGCATAGGACCTCTGCTGTCACCAGGTGCCCTCCACCTCTGGTTCAGAATAGCCATATAATTATTCGCAATAATTGAAATTAGCACTGGGCACACAGACCAGATATATGCTTGCCAATAGTCTGATGGAACCTATCAAAACTATAAAAATAATACTGCATACACTTTGAAGCAAAGACATGGATAGTATTATGTGAATTTTACCTCCTTCAGCCTAAGATCTGATGTGGCGACATTAGTAAGAAATTGAGTGGGCGATCTGGGTCCGAGTCCACCTTTTGCCAATTTCAGTATTTCCCCTTATCTATCTATCTAAGCAAAGACATACAGTACATGCCATTGGAAAGTCCCTTATTTCAAATAAAAATGAAAACAAAAGGTCTGAATAAAGTGTCTAAGGGGACTGTGATATCACTGAAAATAAACACAGAATTTTCGTTGTGATCACTAAAGGTTACGCAGTGCAGAGAAGGGGGTGGACAGGTGCACTCATGCCTTTCTTGGTATGAAATGTGTGGTTGGCATCTTTTTCTAGTGGCTCGGCATCTCATGGGCCAACAGAACGAGGGTCGCGGTATCACGTTTCCTGGACCTGAAGAAACCGCTCTCTCAAAAGCTGCTCTCGGCATTTGAAGATAACAGTGACGAGGTACCATTATGTGACACACCAGGTGCGTTTCTTCCCTCTGCCAGCGATGTAGTGAAGTTCCATCCCAATAGCCTACTTATTAGATTATATACTGTTTTATTATACACCAGGGTGCAAATACCATATATCACTATTTACAGGAAGTGTTTGGCACCATACCATAATTTGGTAATTTAATTATTTCTTATTCATTTGCACAGAATTTCATTTATTAATTTGTGTATATGATGTGTGTTTGGTTTGTTTAAAAATTGTGTTCTTTCGTTTTTGTACTTCTGAAGTTGTTATACCTGTTCTGATAAACTGCAGTTGATAGTTTTGCATTTTTAAGTTAAGTTTTAAATAAATAGGCTTGTTTATTTGCACATTTTATAGGTGCACTTGTAGGTAGAAGGGCGCCATTTTAAAAATCTGCTTAGGGCCCCCAAAATGCTAGGGCATTTAACATAAAGACCGCAATCCGAACCGCACCCACATTAAAATAAATCTGCTACATAATGTAGACTAAATTTTTATTTGCTCACATCAAACAAGCAATCAAACTAACATTTGGCACTCTGAGTTAGAGCATTTAAGAAAAATAAACATGTAGCCTAACATTGTGGTGACAATTAACAGAAAAAAGATGAGAAAGATTATTTGACATTTAAAAAAATAGCCTTTGCTATTTGACCCGCAGTCCGCCTGTGCCTATTAATTCCCGACCGGCACCTGCACCGCAAATGAAAGTGCAAATATTTTACCACCTGTTACATCAAATATTAGCAGTCCACCCGTCATGTGCAGGATTCTGAACTAAAGATCCCAGAACACCATAGAGAGTAAAATGAAGAAATATCACATTTTTAATTTCGAAACTGAAAAACGAATGTAGGTTGAAGGTTGTTGTTGTTGTCGTTTTTTTTTTTTTTTATGATATGAAAAAAAAGGAAAATAGAAGCACTATTTTCCTTTCTTGTTATTCCTTTCCATATAGGAAATTAAATGGTCAAGACATGCACGGATCTTTCAGTAGTTGTTTTGAACCCCACTGTATATGTTGAATGTGTTTTTGTATTTTTTATATAACAATATGAACAAAAAATTGGCCATTTTCCTAACAACTTTGGCCTCTGACTCCTCATGCACTCTGACCTCTTTTTTTTTTTTTTTTTCTAACAAACAGGTCATAAGGGCCTGCTTGGATTGTAAAGTACCTTGAACACTCAAATAAAAAACCTCCATGGAGCCAATTTTTGAAACAAAATCCTGGGCTGAGTAACATTGACTACACATGTCTCTTTTGGTCCCTCCCTGGATGTCAGTCTGTGTGTTCTTTCCCTTTCCTGTCCCCTACCCACCCCTTACAATATGCAGGAAATGGTGTCTGGCCTCTTGACAGATAATGTGACACACACGTGTGCAGACGGAAACTGTGTCTGTGAGCCACAAAGGGCAACAGTGGGTCCTGGCCCCTGATAACATCAGGGAAGGAAAAGAGAAGAGAGGTGTCTACGGGAAGCTGCCAGGTTTGGGAAGGCCTGGAGAATCCCGGTTATCTCCCAAAGGATTCAGGAGTTCAGAGTGTGGCCCTCCCCAGCAGCAGGCCAGGCGATGGAGTGCTGGGACCTTTGTTTGTCATCACCATTTCCCCTTCATCCTGTGTCATGACCTTACAGAGTTCATTTCAAACTGAGAAGTCATTGACTGGTATTCTCGCTCAACCTAATTCAATCCTTAAAAACCTTGGCTCGACTTTGGAATGCAAAGCAAAGGCACCATATTGTAATTTCGACTGAGATATAACACATATTTCTTCTAAAATGTACCATGTCAAACAATGCTCTTTTTGGCGAGAGCTGGTGAAGAGATAGGAATTCCGGTGAAATTTGTATTAATTTAAATGATTTCAAATTGGTTGTATAACGTAATGCAAGTTCCACAGAATGTGTTTTGAACATTACAAATTGTATTTAACTGATGAAGACTTTACACTGTAAAATCAAATTAGTTGACCTTATTTAGATTTTTTTAAGGCAGTCGGTTTGCATGCTTTTTCTAAGTAAACATACTTATTTGGCTCAAGTAAAGTGAACTTATTTAAGTACAGTTTACTAGTTACAAGTAAACTTTACTCATCTGTGATTAAAGTATTGTTGTTTTTATTTAATTATTTAAGTTGAGTTATAGCAGGTCTTATACAGTACAAGGCAAATTATGACTGGACTCTAGGTTAGCCATATGGCTGTCACAAACTGTTCTGTGTTTTCCCCTGTCTTCTTCAAGAGACGCTTATGTTGAAGTCACCTTCTGCACTACATTTCCCATGATGCCCGGTTATCATCCTCACCTGTCCTCCATCACTGTGTTCAGCTGTTTTGTGTTTACCTTCGTTTGTGCCTCTTTATACCTTCATGTTCAGTTATTCCTTGTCTAGTCTTGTCCATAATATTGCTGAAGCTAAGTAGTTAATTTGGTCTTCAAGCCATGTGTTATTTGTATATTCGTCTTCGTTAAATACTGCATTTGGGTTCACTTCTCTCTTTCTTGGCTCAATGCTGACAATGGCATAACCCTTTGATTTTTATTAATGACAACTTTAGGATTTAGTGGAGTAACTGTAACTTAAAGGTGCAGTATGTAAGATTTAGAAACCCTTGTTATTAATGACACCTGTGGCCATTAAGTGAACTGCAGCCAGCTACCTGTTGCTCGTGCTTGCTCTCGTGCACACACTCCATAGGGTTGCAAGCCAGCAAGCATCGGCCAAAACAATGACGTAACATACAAAGAGACTGAATGTTATCCACTGGCATCATGCTGACAGATGAGGTAGCATAATTAAAATGACACAGTTATGATTGTTTTACTACAAACTTTGAGACTAAACTAAAACTACTTATCGGCTAACATAGCACACTGATACACACATACATCTACATACTACTGAACTATACTAGACAGTTTACCGTTGCACTGTTATGTTGTACTATTATATGTTTTGTATGTCATATGTTGTACTATGATCAAGAAACCAGCATATTTGCTTAAATTTATCCTGTATACCTGACTTTTAGTATAAAGAGAAGATTGTTGAAATTATTTGAAAGTTACGAAGCAAGGTAGCTTGCAATTCGTCAACGTTAGCAGGCAAGATCAAGTTAGCTAAAATTACACAGATCAATCCTTATGGCACTATATTTCACATGCTTTGCAGTTATGTATGTAAGCTTACCTGTCCAACAAGAAGAATGCCATTTCAGGGTCGGTTTTGATCCCCAAAACCGATCAAAGTTCCCTCCAGGAATCAAATGTCCTGCCGATGTTCACTCTAGTTTTTGCTCGACCACGATCATGTTCCCGTTTAGCCAGATGGGATTCAGTAGAAGGCTCTCGGTAGCACTCTTAAACATCACATCCTTTGTAAGTAGTTTTACAATGTAAACTTTGGATTTTCCCGGCAAAACCGACCCGCTCCCTTCGCATGAAAATCAGTCTACAGACTTTAACAGGCAACCTAGGAAGGCCGGGAAGGGCTCATTTTTTAAGTTGCTTTACAAGCCTTTCACACATTGACAAAAAAAAAAAAAAAAAAAAAAAAGTGAATATTACATGAAAATTGTTACATACTGCACCTTTATTTAAAACTAGTAAGAATAGTAAAAAATAAAGCTTTAGTTGAGAGAACTTTTTTTTTTTTTTAAATAACTATTAGTATTTATAGATGTTCATCAGTGCACACAGATAATAGGATATTAAGTTATTCAACTTATGTAAACTCTTAAGTTAGTATCATATCGAATACATATGACCCCTGTATGCATTAATGCAAGGCAATAAAACTGCCTCATGCTGTCCTGTGAGCATATCAAACCCAGATCTAGTCTTTGAGGTTAGCAGTACAACATCTGTATTGGTTACATCTGCAAAATTAATGACTTAAGGATGCTAAGGTCCACTGCAGAAACCAAACTTGGGGAAACTGGAAACTTCTTTTCTGAAATAGAAATATATTTCCATGTTTTTATTGTTATTTATATATAATAACTCTGTACATCCCATCCACCACTGCTAGCTTTTCATTTTAAAGAGAGAGTCCACCTGTGCCCTTTTAAGAGCTATTTACCTCCACTTGAATTTAGAGAAAGTTGTTTGCTGGAACACGCCCAGGTTCTCACTCTTTCCTCTTTACTGGATCAGAATAATGGCCTCAAGAGCTTATTTCTGAGAGTGAATGAATTTGATTAAGGGTTGTTTGCTGAATCACGCCACACATGTCTTAATTTTTTGATATCACAAGTAACGCAACACGAAACAAGGCTTGTGAAATTGATAAGTGCTAGTTTCACAAATCACCCATACTTTCCTCTTCCCCTTATACAGTAATTGACGTAGTTGCATATACTTTCTTAGAGGGCAGACTGGTCTTTAATGTGGGCAACTTGCGGCAGAGTTTGTGTCTGGCCACCCGGTCAGGGAACTCAACTAGCACAGCAAAAGAGAGGTAAATCATGAGTGTGTTTTAAATGTGGGCTATAAAGTAAATCTACTGACATTTCCCAACTGAGTCAGTTTACATTCCTGCTTCCCTAATTCTGTCACTCCCCTAGTTCTTCTAATGTGCCAGTAAATCTTTCAGGCAAAGAAAAAGCGAGGAAACTGATTCATGAGCCTTGCAAGGTGTTGTGCCTCATCAATGTTTATCTTAAAAATCTGGTTCCACTTGTACATTTTAGCTAGCACAATCATTAGTGGTCTGTGAGGCATGGCAGCCATAAGGCAATCCTTTTCAGAGGGGTTAAAAAACACTAGAGCGGCCAAGTCTGTAAATTCAACTGACATTTCTTACATATCTGTAGTTGTTTTTGTCATTCTGCCTGACTTGTAAAAACTTGCCCAAAGCAACGAGAGGTTGTGATCTTTTTCAATGAAGTTACAAGAACCACCTTCCTCAGCGAAGGTGAGGGAATTATTTTGTCCCCCATGGTCATACATAACTGAAGTGGATGGGGCTGGAAATAGAGGTGTTGGTTAAAAAGCTTAGCTGATTTTTAAACTACAGTCCCTCTATCGTAAGCATGGCTTGATTTATGGGAGTCTCTAATGGTATCTCTGTCCTGATCAGTGCTGCCTTTCACCCTTCTCTCATCCCCAGCTTTAAACTCTTCAGGTTCTTTCAGGGCCTGTCATTAATCCTGGGCCCTACAAAGGAAGGTACGGCTGCAGAGAATTAGGGATTTGGTTCCTCCGTCCTCTGCTGTCCCCATGTTGACTGATGAATGATAAACTGATGAGCAGGCCTAATCCAGGGGAACCCACTCCTGCTGGCTGTCTTTACAGATCCCATACAGATGTACTCCTGAGTGGAAATTTGCCATGAAATCGGGAACTGATTTGTGAAGAGTTCCTTACATGACATTTTAGTGAGTGGATGGGTACAGTTGACCATCAGTCCTGAGGCTTGAGAGAAACATTCTCTTGTTATGCTTTGTTGCATGAAAGTGGGTGGGCCATAACAGAGCCATCATGGCATCTCTGAATTAAGGGCAGTTGGCGTTGTTGTGCAAAATGAATGGCATGATCATACATTTGTTTTAAACTTGTTTTATGTCCATTATAGAATACAACAGTGTGTGTGTGTGTATATATATATATATATATATATATATATATATATATATATATATACACACACTACCAGTCAAAAGTTTTGAAACACTTACTCATTCTTTATTATATATTTTTTTTCTTCTTCACATTTTAGAATAATAGTAAAGTCACCAAAACCAAATCAAAACTGTGTTATATTTTAGCATCTTCAAAGCAGTCACCATTTGCCTAGAATTTGCAGACATGTACTCTTGACATTTTCTCAACCAACTTCTTGAGGTATCACCCTGGGATGCTTTTTAAACAGTATTGAAGGAGTTCCCATCTATGTTGGGCACTTATTGGCTTCTTTTCTTTATTATTTGGTCCAAGTCATCAATTTCAAAAACGTTTTTTTTTTTATTTATTTTTATTAAATTTTAGTTTTATAATGAAATAAATTAATATGGTGGCACAATTATATTTTTGTCTACAAAATTTATTTCAAAAAATTAAGCATACGCCTTCAGATCAAAAGATTTTTAAGATCATGAGAAACATTTCAGTCAAGTGTTTCAAAACTTCTGACCGGTAGTGTATATACAGTATATATATATATATATATATATATATATATATATATATATATATATATATATATATACACACACACACACACACACACACCGATCAGTCACCTGCCTAATATTGTGTAGGTCCCCCTCATGCCGCCAAAACAGCGCCAACTAGCATCTCGGAATAGCATTCTGAGATGCTATTCTTCTCACCACAGTTGTACAGAGCAGTTATCTGAGTTACCGTAGACTTTGTCAGTTTGAACCAGTCTGGCCAAACAAGGCATTTCCATCCACAGAACTGCCACTTACTGGATGTTTTTTGTTTTTGTTTTTGGCACCATTTGGAGTAAATTCTAGAGACTGTTGTACGTGAAAATCCCAGGAGATCAGCAGTTACAGAAATACTCAAACCACCCCTCTGGCAGAAACAATCATGCCATGCTCCAAATCACTGAGATCAAATTTTTTCCCCATTCTGATGGTTGATGTGAATATTAACTGAAGTTCCTGACCCGTATCTGCATGATTTTATGCACTGCACTGTTGCCAGACGATTGGCTGATTAGATAATCACATAGATGATTGTTTGTGCCAGACGGGCTGGTTTGAGTATTTCTGTAACTGCTGATCTCCTGGGATTTTCACACACAATAGTCTGTAGAACTTACTCCGAATGGTGCCAAAAACAAAAAAAACATCCAGTGAGGGGCAGTTCTGTGGACGGAAATGCCTTGTTGATGAGAGAGGTCAGCAGAGAATGGCAAGACTGGTTCAAACTGTCAAAGTCTACAGTAACTCAGATAAGCACTCTGTACAATTGTGGTCAGAAGAATAGCATCTCATAGTTGGCGCTGTTTTGGCAGCACGAGGGGGACCTACACAATATTAGGCAGGTGGTTTTAATGTTGTGGATGAGTGGTGAATATATATATATATATATATATATATATATATATATATATATATATATATATATATATATATATATATATCTTTTGAGAAACTCTATAATTAAGGTCTGTTGCAATAAAGCCATTTAATTGTTATTTGCTATACGTGGGGCTAGCCTATTGTCCTCCTATTAATTAAGGGAGATCTGGAGAACGTCATGCGCACATGCAACGAGCATTTAATGATAGCCTGAGGTGAAAATTATTTAGGTATATTTGTGTGTGGCATCATGATAAGAGGTTGCGCTAGAAATAAAATAAAATAATTATTCATCACTCTGACGGACTGAGTTGTAAAATTTACGCCATTGTCTATTTTTATCCGTCATATTGTTTTCATTTTATAAGTACTAGGGCTACATTCAGGACCATAGCATCCATTATAATTGCATAAACCGTACATTACAATGGATAGGTCTATATGATAGATTTTTTGACTCCCCATGCTTGAGCCTTGTGAAACCAAGGAGTTCTAGGGTGAAAGTTCTACTTGTCAATCAACCGCTGTGTTAATTCAAGTTTTTTTTTTTTCTTATTGGGTAAAGCGTATACATAAATGCACAAGTTCACAAAACTTTTTCAGTGTGTCTGATATTATCTTAAAGTTTTACAGATGAGAAGTACACACATCTCTAAAGCTCAGTTAATACATTTGCTCCACTAAAATAACTGAGAATTCTGCTCTACACTTAATGTTTGCACTTATATTAAATGCAAGTATAATGTGCAGAACTGATGTGCTGCTTTTTCAACGTATTTGTATTGTATTTGGTTACAGAGCTGTCCTCTGCATGCACCATGCTCAGTAACAGATGTGCCCAGAGTTTGGTTCCGTTTGCTAACGTGCACTTAGCGCGCTGTATTTACAGTGCTTCAGATTCATTTTTATTTCAATTTTGCATAATTCCAAAATATGTTTGTCCGCTAAAAGTTAATATACAAATACAAATAATATATCTCATGGCCCAGGGTTTTTGGACAGAGGAGGAGATGATGTTAAAATGAGGAGAACATTATACCGCTCTTGTGAATGTGAATTCAGCTACAAAGGTCTTCCTGCAGTTGTCTGCCAAAATAAAAGCTTGATGATAGTTCCTTGGTTTAACTGGACCACATAGCAATGTCCTGTGCAAGTTAAGATTTATTATAGAAATATATTACTATTTATAATAATAATACAAAATACAATATTACAATAATATTACATTCAAGTTGACTGGGTTCCAAAATATAGTGATAAATAGTGGGCTGACATCCCATCACAAAGTTGACAAAAACAGGTGCAACATGAATATGAATTTTGTTTGTTTGTTTGTTTTTGGCTGAAGTGAAAAAGGTCTGAATCAAGTGTGAACCCTTAAAAAGAGTAGCCTAATTATTATTATTATTATTATTATTATTATTATTATTATTATTATTATTATTGGGAGTACAGCATGGGCTAAAATGACCATATTTTATTCAAAAGGAATCACTTACCTAGTAACTGTTAATATGCATCTTAGTACGTCTAAATACCAGGGAATAAACAGGGCACACGCACACACACACAGTGGGAGTGTGTGTGTGTGTGAGACAGAGAGAGTGAAAATAATCTTCTTGTTTCTGTTTTTTTTTTTTTTTTTTTTTATCTGTCAAATTTATGGACAGAATTTGGAATTATCCATCAATGTTTCAACAATTGGTAAATGATCGAGGAGGATTTTCGGTTTATGTTGGGTTAATTGATTGTTTTTGCCCCACCAGAAATAGTGAGCCTGAGACACCACTGGTAGCGATATGTCAGTATAATAGTATAATAGTTATGAGATGGATCAGGCTCTTCTGAATGTCATTCCTCAAACATCCTAAAATATATTTTGAATCTTAAATTCTTGAAAACTGGTAACTTTTTCTATTGGCTCTTAAAGTGATAGTTCAGTTTCAAAAAGTAAAATTCTGTCATCACTTACTTACCCTGATGTTATTCCAAACCTGAATGTCTTTGCTTTTTATTTGGAACTCAAAAAGGAAATATTAGAAAGTACTGTATGTTAGGCCACGTCCAGACTAATCCATTTAAGTCTGAAAATGGTTTTCACACTTTCACACTTTCAGTGTGAAAGTTTTCACACTTTCCAAAGTATAGTTTCGATAGTCTCCATTTTTCGGTGGAGGAAAATGCTGTTTCAGTGTGGATGGGAGACGTTAACATAGCAAAACTGATACGTTTTCAAATGAAAATGTATTAGCTTGGATGTGACCATAGTCTCAGTCACCATTCACTTTCATTGCATCTTTTTTTTTTTTTTTTTCATACAATGAAAGTGAATGGTGACTGAGGCCATCATTTTGCCTAGCATTTCCTTTAGTGTTCCACAGAAGAAAGTCGGATTTGGAACAACCTGAGAGTGAGTAAATTATTCCACTGTTTTCATTTTTGGGTGAACTATACCTTCCATTTTTTCACTCATTTACAGTAAGTTTAAAACCAACTGCTACTCACAACCTACAGTTAGGCCAACAGACCTTATTTTATCTGTTGGTAATGATATAGTAAAGTTGTAAATTGTTATATGATCATTTTGAAGCTTCAGGTGACGCTTGGGGCAAGATCTAAGCCAATGAGAGTTCTCTTTATGGTATTACCTAAGGCTTGCCACATTCGCTATGGCAGGTTTATAATTCTAATTGCACATAATTATCATCTTGTCTTTGTAAATTAGATGATAATAACATAGTTTGGCAGTAAAAGTGACAAACCTATCCCCACTGTGTGGAGGGTCTTTTGTTAGACGCTATGCTAAGTAGCAGTGATGGAAGCCTTGATGACAGCTCCGCATACTGAGTCATGTAAACCCATGACAATTTGCTGTCATCCTTAGATAAGCAGACAGGTACAAAGCAAAATGGGGAATGAACCGCCGAATCGACTAATAGACTAGGTGCCATCGCTCCTCTGAGGAACCATCTGGCTTCACTCCTCTGAGAAACCCTTTGCCTTCAGGGAACGTTTTTTCCTGGTGTCTGAGCTAGTGCCATCAGTCATCTAGGGAAAGAAGAAAGTGATCTATATGTCGACATAAAATGACATTCGCTTTCGATGTCTCTTTTCCCCTTTGTCTGAACGAGGGGAGGGCAGGGAGCCAGAATGAGAGAAAGCAGCAGAGTTTGAACATATGTGCGAGATCACAGGAGTGACCATCATTATTTTTTCCTGTCAACATCATGGCATCCTGTTTAACTCATACTGATAGAGAACAACCCCTTCCCACTCACATCAAACATATGGAGAGACAATGACATCAGATATCCTCCATCAAAATGTGTCTTACGGCAGTACACGCACATACTAAAGCTTTCTGCGATCGTATGTTGGAATATGAATCAGCAATGGGTTTTTCTGTGGAGTGATAATGTGGTGTGGTGGCTTTTCTGCCACTCACAGACTGTAGGCAGCTGCGGCAAACATACATAGCGGTCGTATTCGAGTCGTAAAAGACTTACGCTTAATCCTCTGTTGTTGCTTTTCAAAGCCGCCTTTATGTTCTCTAAACCATCGCAGTGGTTGATGATGGCTGCTGCAGAAAATGGCTGGCCAACTTTCTGTCTCCTTTCTCATCTTCAGTTCTCCTCACCAGTGTATGGAGATCTCCAACTTCTGGCTGTCTGTATGACAGTCTGTTGTGATCTTTATGACAGGATCTGGTCCCCAGGGGGCCCGTAGAAGAACACACACACAGTGGCACACATATGTGCAAGCACACACATATACCAACCCCCCATCTCTCTCTCCTTTCTCCACCTATCTCCCTTGTTCTATGTCTTTCTCTCTCCATCTCCCTCTCGAATACAACAATTCTTTCTCCCCCTCTCCCTTTTGATGTAACCTCTCTGGCTAGACACAAAGAAAGCGAGAGAAGGGCCCTTTAAGTTGCAGATTGAGATCTCAAGTGCTGACACAAGAGGAGGGCTGATGGGGCTCTAGAGTAATGTCTTTGTATTATGCTCATGGTCTCATGGTGCACATGGCCGCTAGATTAAACTCTGATCTAATGCTGACAAAAATAACCAGAACTAGCAGCACATGAAACAGTCTCCATCATGGCTTAGAGAGAGGCTACTGAATATCTCAGCCACTTCGTGGAAATAAAAAGTGATCTGCAGTTTGCATGCTAATTCAGTGTTGTACACTGAAAATGAACCACATACAGAAGACAGATGAATATCTTTGAGACTCCTGAGGGTCAGTTGAAGTTTTCCAAGTATTCTCCCTTTATGATTAAACTTTATGGTTTCAAAGACCACCATGAAATTATTTTTATGTATTTTTTGTTATTTTTGGTTTGTTTTAAATTCATATCTGTTAGCATTGAGGCCATCTATATGCTAACATATAGATGACCTCGTTCTAGAGCAGTCTTTTTAAATGGACATGAAATAATGATTTAAGTTGATATTAACATTATTATGTGAGAAGAAAGAGTCTCCAGGAACAGCTGAATTTACAGAGTTCTGTTACAGACTTGTCTTCAGCAGAAGATTGTGGCAGGGCGGAGGGCATATAAGGACCTGACAGAGCTCTATCTTTTCTAAAAATCCTCATTTGTGTTCTGCTAAAGAAAGACAGTCATACACATCTGGGGTGGCATCAGGGTAAGTGAATAATGCGAGAATTAAAATTTTTGGGTGAACTATTTCTTTCACATGATTTTAGTGTGATAAAATCACTTACTAACCTTTTCTATGTAAAGTTATAGCCAATTTTACAACTTTGTTGCCACGGCAATGTAATGTCAATAAACCTGAAAATGACTGTAAAAGACTATTTAAACAACGTTACAGCTCAAATAATAATACTGAGTTTTAACAGAAAAAATAATGTAAGTGCTTTTATAAAATAAAATTCTTCATATTTCTGCCTTTAAACCCTCCAGAAATTGGCCCTATTCACTTCCATTACCTTCCGTTATCTCAGTTTTTGCTTTTTTTTTTAAGAAAAGGACAGACAAGTCAAAATCTGTTTTTGTGGTCAACATCAAGATTATTCTACAATTGCTGTCGATTGAACTTAACTTTTATTGAACCTGTTATATTCCTTTAACACAGGAAATAAATCTGCACATGTCAAGCAATTTTTCCGGGTCTTTAGTGTATTACATAATGTATTTTTCATTCATAGACATACACTTAATTATGTAAATAAAAATTATTTTGTCATAGTTTTTTCATGATGTTGTCATAATGTATTATGATTTTATATCACTTAAATCACCCTGAGGTGCCCTAAGAGAACCTGATTAAGAGTGTCATGCACTTAATGGATCAAACCAGATGTATTCTAAAGGCAATTAAATACCAAGTTTAAAATGTTGTTTTCTGACTCAGCTTTAAAATAACTATGCTAAATGGGGTGTGCTCTGTTGGCTAGCAGATACAAGACCATGTCCTCCACTATAGCTAATCTGAAATGACTTCGCAAATGCCTTTGTCAAAGCAAACAATCTTAAAATAACTTGATGATGATCTCATGGGTGTAGGCACCCTTCCCCATTCTGAAACGTGATTATCCATCGGAGACTACAAAAGTGATTTTTGTGCAACTTGCATGCATGGAATGATTGAAGCTGGCGTCAGGGATATAATGTCATACTCTGTCCATACTGTCACAACCCATTACTTCTAAATGGACTTCCATCTTCTTGAGTGAAACCTAACAAAAACAGTTGGGACAGCGAGCAAATGTGCCGTCCCCATATTTTTAGTAATGCACTGTACATTCAATTTTAAGGATGTGGGTTAGTTTCCAGCCAAACCATAGAAGACTGCTGTTTGAGTCGGCAGTGAAAGCTGATTTGACAGAGATATCTGACAGCTGTGATTGTTGGCTACTCAGCCATCAGATCAGTGGAGCAAAATCAAGTTGAGAGAAACAGAACGTAATACGATGAGAAAGAAGCTGATCAGTTTAGACCTCAGATGCTGACGTTTGTGAGAAAAGATGTAGCCAAAGTTAAAGGGATAGTTCACCCAAAAAAAAAAAAAAAAAAAAAAAAAAAAATCTGTCATCATTTACTCACTATCATGTAGTTTCAAACTTGAATAACTTTCTGCCATGGAACCCAAAAGGAGATGCCAGGTAGTTTGACAGTGTCAGTCACCATTTACATGTATAAAAAAAAAAAAAAAAAGAAAGAAAAAAGATTCATACTGCTTAACATCTCTTTTGTGTTCCATTGAAGAAAGTAATACAGGTTTGGAATAGGGCTGCACGATTTGGATAAAAAGTAATA